>NW_019203937.1:0-162 GCF_002260705.1 Seriola dumerili
TTGCCTCCTCGGGGTTGTTTTGACATATGAAAAAAACAAATTTTTTTTTCATTTTTTTCATTTGTATAAACAACCATCAAGAGGCAAGTGATTTTCTATTCTAGGAAGAAAAAAAAAAAGGATTTTTTTTATGTTTAAAGATGAAAGATTTCTTTAAAATAA
>NW_019203938.1:0-138 GCF_002260705.1 Seriola dumerili
TCTCCTCCTCTCACCTTTCCACCTCCTCCGACCCCCCCCCTTCACTTTGTCAACTTTACTCCTCTCCCTCTCTCTCCCTGTCTTCCCACTTGCTTTTTCTTCATTTCTTCATCCCTCTCTCTTTCTACTTTTTCTGCT
>NW_019203939.1:0-222 GCF_002260705.1 Seriola dumerili
ACACACACAGCAGGTTGTAAGTAAACAAGATCAAATGTCAGGTCTTATGATCATCCTGTAAAATAAATCAGCAGTGAATAAGAATAAAAGCATATAATTAATCCATTCTCATCATGTCTGTCAGCTGGTTCTAAAGCTCGGCACCAGCTGATCTCTGACTGAAACTTCATATTCTGACTGTTACAGATTATTATACTCATGGTATTATCCTGCTGAGCCCCG
>NW_019203940.1:0-134 GCF_002260705.1 Seriola dumerili
CTCGTCTGTAAGTGTGCAGGTCTGACAGTGTCTTCGTTCTGTAAGCGACCACACAGCTGCACATCTTGTCCGTCCGCACACACTCTATTTACATCGGATTTACACTGGGATTCGTGGGTATTTTGTTTCTCCGC
>NW_019203941.1:0-129 GCF_002260705.1 Seriola dumerili
GTGTGTCCCTTCAATGTCACTCTTACTTATTACCACATCATACATAAAAACTTCATATAGACCTATGGAATCAGATGTCTTACACCTGCCTTATACAGGTAGCGTGGCCGAGCGGTCTAAGGCGCTGGA
>NW_019203942.1:0-147 GCF_002260705.1 Seriola dumerili
TGACGTTAAAAAACACTTAGAAAAATGGGAAGGTTTGTTCAGGTAGAGGGCTGGTTGTGATTGTGTCGAGAAAATTTTAATTTAATAATAATAATAATTTATGAAGTAATGCAGAATTTGATTTATTTTGCCTTATGTAGTTATTCT
>NW_019203943.1:0-117 GCF_002260705.1 Seriola dumerili
AACATCTGTGTCCTGATACAGAGAAGAGAACTGTAAAAGGCCGTGCCCAAAAGTTCCCACACACTGACGTTACAAGGGCAGTTGTCGGTGTCGCACACTGGGAGCGTTGCGTGCTGA
>NW_019203944.1:0-151 GCF_002260705.1 Seriola dumerili
GGCCTCAAAGTGCCTGTATGTGTCATAATAAACAAATAATTGGGCTATACCCAATCCATTTCTTACTTGGCTTTGCTTTATTCATTCCTATTCATTAGAAATTACATGATCGAATCCATTCTTCATCAGTTCAGGACATCCCTATTGTCTT
>NW_019203945.1:0-100 GCF_002260705.1 Seriola dumerili
GTTTTTTTCTTTAGATGCCACTGTTGGTGCATTTTGGCATTTAGATTTTTCGTTAAGTCTTTTACTGACATTGGATATAATGATACTGGCAGTAACAGGG
>NW_019203946.1:0-124 GCF_002260705.1 Seriola dumerili
AAGCATCATAGTGTAGTAAGGCATGAAAAAGCCAGTTAGTTACATGAAAATGTAAAAAAAATGATAGTATAAAAAGGCATAAAAATTCATAAAACGTCATAGTATAGTATGGCATAAAATATCA
>NW_019203947.1:0-143 GCF_002260705.1 Seriola dumerili
TTTTCTGTAGATGTTGTAAATAGTGTGTAGTTCAGGGTGTGTAGGTGTTAAGTTTTGGTGTGTAAATAGGAGGTTGGGGGTTTGTTTTGCGGTCGGCCGGCGTCTTCGCTGGTCGGCGTGGTGAACGCCGACATGGAGTTCAC
>NW_019203948.1:0-133 GCF_002260705.1 Seriola dumerili
ATGGATTTAGCTGAGAAGTGATGCAGTTCTCTCAATACATTAGAACAACTGATATCATGACCAGAATATGTAAAGCTTCTATAAAGCAGAATATATAAAGCTTCTCCATCTGGACTTGGTCAGAGACGTTGGA
>NW_019203949.1:0-101 GCF_002260705.1 Seriola dumerili
TACAGTGATTGTTTTTCTTTAATGAACGCACTACATACTAAAAACCCTCTTCAATGGATTTCGGCCACAGCTTATGTTTCGCTCACTGAGAGTAAAAGGCT
>NW_019203950.1:0-115 GCF_002260705.1 Seriola dumerili
CAGTTTATATATATACAGTTTAATACATACTTTAATTTCCTTGAAAATCTATCATTTCAATATTTCTGTTAATTAAAAAAAATTACAATATCTGCTCAAAATCAGGAAAAAAGTA
>NW_019203951.1:0-532 GCF_002260705.1 Seriola dumerili
GAAATAAATGTAGAAGACACGGATATTTTGTATTAAGCTTGAAAGTACAGTAAATAATTTGCCATGTAATTATTTGTGGATTTCTCATTATATTATTGTTATATTTTCAAAAAATATGCAATTACTACAATTGTAAAACTAGAATTACCACCTCGCGGTTGTATGCTTCCGCCGCCCAGTCCAGTTAAAGTTAATTAGCATGTGCATTCTGGAGTTATGGCCAAAAATAGGTTTCGTGTGGAATCACAATGACCTTGACCTTTGATCACCAAAATCTAATCACTTCATCTTTGAGTCCAAGTGGAACGTTTGTGCAAAATTTGAAGAAATTCCCTCAAGGTGTTCCTGGGATATCGCGTTCACGGACAGACGCTACCAGGTGTTATTGTATCTCTTATGCCACTGGATTCAGCTGTGTCATGTTCTGGAGGCGTCATGGTTCAAACGTTCACAAGAATCATCTCAGACTCAAGATTTTGTGATGTTTTGTTCCTTTTTCCATTTAATTCCTGTAGTTTTTTTTTTTTTTTTT
>NW_019203952.1:0-110 GCF_002260705.1 Seriola dumerili
TAATAATGATAATACTAATAATGATAATAATAATACTAAAAATAATAATTGCAGCAGTGGGTGGCTGCAGAAACAGATGCAGACTCTAGATCCCCACAAAATGTCAAATA
>NW_019203953.1:0-121 GCF_002260705.1 Seriola dumerili
ATACCTGCCATCCTTTCCCCCTACAGTCATTCAGGAGGTCCTGGTATTTGGCGCTCTTCCTTTCAAAGGCTTGTTCGCACCCCTCCTCCCATGGGACTGTAAGTTCTATGAGGATGATCTT
>NW_019203954.1:0-361 GCF_002260705.1 Seriola dumerili
AACAGTGCCAAAGACCTGTCTGTCCAATGTTTCCTCATGCAAACTCCGGTCATTCTCAGGCTCTGTTATCTTTGTTTCAGAGCTGCCTACTTGGTCCCCATCATCCATCTGTTCATCTGTTTGGTCATCAAGTGAATCAAGGATTTGATAATTTTCAGCGTCATCATCCTCCTCCTCTGAATGTTTGCCAACATCATCTTCTTTCCTTCTCTCTTTGCTTTTCTCCAGGTTGTTGAGTGTGTTGTCTTTAGCATCAATCTCAAACCTCTGGGATTGGCTCAACTCTAACCCCCGTCCCTGTGCAGGTGGATGCATCTCTGATGATGTTTCTATTTTTGACTCTGACTCAACAGTTTTTGCA
>NW_019203955.1:0-126 GCF_002260705.1 Seriola dumerili
ACATGAAACTTTCTGTTTTCAGTTCATTTAAACATGAAGGGGAAGTTGGCCTGGTCTGGGAACCCTTGACATGACCCCCCACATGTGACCCCCCCCCCACACACACACACACACACACACAGACAC
>NW_019203956.1:0-251 GCF_002260705.1 Seriola dumerili
ATGTCTTCTTTGATTATAAAGCAGGTCTAGGTTCTATATAATACTGTATTATATTATTTATATTAATACTAGGGCTCCAGAGAGAACCAGTGTAAAACTACATTCCGATTGACCTTTACAATACATAGGAAACACAAAAAAAGTTTGATTTGACAGTATGTGGTTTTCCTATATTACTCACCTGCACAGTTTGTTTCCATCCAGTGGCAGAAACTCCATGCTGACTGTGACTGAATGATTTGTTTTTTGGA
>NW_019203957.1:0-119 GCF_002260705.1 Seriola dumerili
AGACACTTGATCTTATAGAAAATAAATATAAAATAAAAAAGTTTATAAAGAAGACTGGAAACAAGAACTTTGCAGGAAGTCACATCCAGATTAAAGATGATTACTTTACTGAACCTTGT
>NW_019203958.1:0-166 GCF_002260705.1 Seriola dumerili
ACACCTGTAAGTGTTTAAGCCACGCCCACTGCACTGCAAACAAATGACCTGCAAATGAACAAGCATTAGTCAACTAGCCGGCCCAGATGTTAAAGAAATAGTTTGACATAAACTATGCTTATTTGCTTTCTAGCAGAGATATTAGATTGTATGTTTGAAGCTACAG
>NW_019203959.1:0-147 GCF_002260705.1 Seriola dumerili
AACATTAAAACTGTTCACATTAAATGAGGATTGAAGTCAAAAGTGACGTTTTTAAGTTAATAAATCTTGCTCCTCCTCTACAGGTCACATGACAAAAATCCCAGAATTTAATCTCAAAGTCAGAATCAAAAAAAAAAGAAAAATTCA
>NW_019203960.1:0-403 GCF_002260705.1 Seriola dumerili
TGATGATGATGATGATGGTAAATTAGGAAATCTGTTGCTTCATGTCGACTCCAGCTGCATGTTTCTCCTGGATATTTAATATAGTAAATAACAGTTTATTGCAGCCTGATATTTAGCTGCTGTTGTTGTTTTTCAGGCCTGATGGTTGGTTGTTCTTTGAAATCCTTGTGGTGGAATAATCACAGTTTGATTTTGGTGTTGTGTCTTAACTTTAGTGCTAAAAAACATTCAGTCAATCTCTCTCAATGAAATATAATCCTGCTGTTTCTAAGTTTATATTTCACTGTGACACTTTCTGCTGTGTCCGGTCTGAAAATCATGAACCTTGATGAGAGACGTGTGTCGTAAACTTTGTGTTTTAAATAAAGTTATTTTAAATAAAGTTCAGCCTGGTTTTCACAGA
>NW_019203961.1:0-120 GCF_002260705.1 Seriola dumerili
AAAAAACATTTGTGAAAAAGATTTGTAATGAAAGCAGGATATAGTTTAACAAACTTTATTGTCCAAAATGACATCAGTGACATCCTTTGTTTTCATTCAAGTTAAATATATATATATATA
>NW_019203962.1:0-132 GCF_002260705.1 Seriola dumerili
ACTATGTCGTTTTTATGACTTTTTATGTCTTACTATATTGGGACTTTTATGCCTGACTATACTGTGTCATTTCTATGACTTTTTATGCCTTATTATACTGTTGTTTTTATGACTTTTTTTCTTACTATACTG
>NW_019203963.1:0-125 GCF_002260705.1 Seriola dumerili
AATGACATCATCCTATCAGAGTTTCCATTGGTCCTTGAAAGTCCTTGAATGTGATGTTTAAGAATGTGGGGGAACTCTGATTTTCGAACATTGTTCTTGCACTAAAGTAAACCAGTCGATATCGT
>NW_019203964.1:0-135 GCF_002260705.1 Seriola dumerili
TGAGCTGAAAACATAAAGCTTCTTCTGCTTCTCCTCTGCAGCTCCCTTTGTGTGTTAAATATCTAACAATCTAAACTATACGTGGGCTTTTTTTTTCCTGTGTGCAGTTGGTCAAACAGACGACCTCAGGCACGC
>NW_019203965.1:0-147 GCF_002260705.1 Seriola dumerili
GTCACTTTTTATTCGTGTGTTCGTTGGAACGTGGGGTGAGAAGTTGGAGCTGCGATCACCCGTTGGAAACGTAGCAGCAGCCTCTCTAAGAGCATCAGACTGTCGGTAGGTGACATCGTTAATAAGAAGAGAGTCGAACGAAGTCGG
>NW_019203966.1:0-117 GCF_002260705.1 Seriola dumerili
TTATCTGATTGGTTTTGATGTGTGGAAGAGAATGATTTGTGTTTTTTTTAATCTAAGGTGAAATATGAACAGGGATGTGTTGTCAAATTCAGATCTGAAGTATTTTATTTAAATAAA
>NW_019203967.1:0-112 GCF_002260705.1 Seriola dumerili
CTTATATAGCGGATTATAACACTTCATTATTATTGTAACGTGAGGGTTTTATATGTGGTGGTTTGGATCCCTCTTGATAAAAGAAACAGCTGGATGGAGACAGATTCACTTT
>NW_019203968.1:0-140 GCF_002260705.1 Seriola dumerili
TTGAATCCGACTCAGCTTTTGTGACTTGAAGTTAAAGGTCGAGCCGCGTTCAACTTGTTCATTTAAATCAATGAAATCAGTTGATTATAAAATGTATTATGTGAGGAGTTACAGAGAAAGAAGAAGAGGAGTGATTCTTC
>NW_019203969.1:0-112 GCF_002260705.1 Seriola dumerili
GGATCTTTTGGCAGTGCGCGATTCTGATTTATTAATAAGGAGAGTACGACGCATGATTCAACAGATGCGCGCAAGTCTTTAAGACTGCATTAAAACAAAACGTTCATGCTTT
>NW_019203970.1:0-221 GCF_002260705.1 Seriola dumerili
CTTGTTAAGATACTAGTTCAGATTCTGGTTTTAGATTCTGGTTTCAGATTCTTGTTTTAGATTCTTGTTGAGGTACTGGTTTAGATTCTGGTTAAGATTCTGGTTTTAGATTCTGATTTAGATTCTGGTTTAGATTTTGGCATGAGACTCTGGTTTGAGATTTTGGTTTAGATTCTAGTTTGGATTCTAGTTCAGATACTGGTTCAGATTCTGGTTTAGAT
>NW_019203971.1:0-101 GCF_002260705.1 Seriola dumerili
TGTCGTGACACACCGCAATAGTTTAAAAAAAAAAAAAAAAAATGGGGAAAATTAGAAATGTGGGTCTTTGTACAGCTTTAAATGAAAATTCTCTAATATAA
>NW_019203972.1:0-113 GCF_002260705.1 Seriola dumerili
CAGTCTGTACAGGTGTACAGCCTCTGCAGGTGAACAGTCCGTACAGGTGAACAGTCTGTACAGGTGTACAGCCACTGCAGGTGAACAGTCTGTACAGGTGAACAGTCTGTCCA
>NW_019203973.1:0-102 GCF_002260705.1 Seriola dumerili
TTAGCCAAAGTAACCTGTGTTATGGGTGATAACATGGTTTGGTCCCTACTAACCTATACATACGGGACAGATGTGTAATGATAACGCTTATTCAATATTCTG
>NW_019203974.1:0-130 GCF_002260705.1 Seriola dumerili
CTTTGTTCCTGTCATAATTACTACCACCACTAGAATGTCGCCTAGCAACAAAAACATGGTAACATGGGTTACATGACAACCTATGGGGCTCTTTTAGGGAGGACAGTCTCAAAAAATATCACGCTGGGCC
>NW_019203975.1:0-156 GCF_002260705.1 Seriola dumerili
TGGACTGTGCATTCAGAAATGAAGTTATAATTCTACATCTTATAATTCCCTTTATATCCTATAATTAAATATAATTATTTTAAGATGTTAATTTGCATAGAAAACAACAGAAATATTAAGTTCAGATATGTTGCATAGCAGCTTCTGAAAACATTA
>NW_019203976.1:0-165 GCF_002260705.1 Seriola dumerili
CCTCTGTGTCTCCTCTGCGTCTCTTCTCTGTCTCCTCTGCGTCTCCTCTGCGTCTCTTCTCTGTCTCTTCTCTGTCTCCTCTGCGTCTCTTCTCTGTCTCCTCTGTGTCTCCTCTGTGTCTCCTGCGTCTCCTCTCTGTCTCCTCTCTGTCTCCTCTGTCTCCTC
>NW_019203977.1:0-203 GCF_002260705.1 Seriola dumerili
GCCATCGTTAGGCCACTGCCAAGTTCAAACTGAGCTGTTGAAACATGTGGCAGCACAACAGGACTGACAGCGCAGGAGTTGACTGTGATTGCTTCTTCTCCTGTGATCGACACTGAGAGAATACTGACTGCGTAAAAAAACACTGTCACTGAAAAAATGCAGAAATGAAGAAAAAATCAGGAGATTGGCATTGAAAAATACAT
>NW_019203978.1:0-102 GCF_002260705.1 Seriola dumerili
CTCACCCTTTCTGCTCAGGTGTGTGGGGCCCGGAGGAGGGGGAGGGGGAGGAGGGAGAGGAGGGGGGGGGATTTCTCCAGTCATATACCCTGCAGAGCCACT
>NW_019203979.1:0-195 GCF_002260705.1 Seriola dumerili
TGTTGGTCTGTAGCGAAAAGTATCATTAGTGCAAATGGCAAACTGTACCGACAAACATTTCAGATTACATAAAAGTATGATGTTGATGATGTCGACAAATGTTTTAGCGATTTAGTAGAATTTAGGCTGTTCTCGAACCCGCGGGTCCAGGATCTTCTTCTTTCCCTCAGCTGTCACCCTGCTCCACTCTGCACC
>NW_019203980.1:0-189 GCF_002260705.1 Seriola dumerili
CTTCTGGCCATTATTCAACGCTGTAACTCAGGAAGTGAGATTGTGACCATATTTATTGCAACACTGACGGCTGGCAGAGGCATCCAGCCATGAGGTGATATGTCTAATTTTTTGTATTATTTTGAAAACTGATTTTTACACATTCTGTAATATCGTTGCAGTGTAATCTAATAATATCTTTTTTGTTTG
>NW_019203981.1:0-124 GCF_002260705.1 Seriola dumerili
TGTTTCTGTTTCAAACTTCCTCCAAGTTTAAAGACTTCAGCTTAACAACTTTTCTCCTGAGTCTTAAACGAAAGAGTGTTTTTTGTTTTTTTTCTTTTCACATGAAACCGTCCGTCCAGAAATA
>NW_019203982.1:0-202 GCF_002260705.1 Seriola dumerili
TTTAAGCCACATACACTTTTTACACCTTGGTTGTTTTCATCTATATGTTTGAACCAGATGAAGGATTTTAGTCATTGCTCTGCGATCGTTTGCGCAAGAGACGTGCGTTTTTTTTCTCCTTAAACCAGACGATCAGCGCTTTCAACCAAGCCCCTGGTCGTCCATGTGTCATCACAGACTTAGATGGACACACTAACATTGA
>NW_019203983.1:0-102 GCF_002260705.1 Seriola dumerili
TACACACAAAAATAATGATAAATGGAACAGTCTAACTATATTTAAGGCTTCTTGTTACCTTAAAGGAAGAGGAAGTGTTTTTAAGTGGGGGGTGTGGCCTGT
>NW_019203984.1:0-110 GCF_002260705.1 Seriola dumerili
CTTCAAATAAAACAGGAAAAGTGTAAAATATTGGGACTTTAAAAAACAAATTTAATAAGATATATGGAAGCGCCATATTGTTGACATGATCTCCATGTTCATACAGCTTA
>NW_019203985.1:0-500 GCF_002260705.1 Seriola dumerili
CTTTCTTGACCAAGTGTGGCACAGCTAATACTTTATATAATTTCAACATTTTCATATGAGCAATAATTGAAAAGCTTTCCTATTCGAAAAGTGTTCCTGAATGCAGCTCATGTAAGGTTACTTTTTATATATATGTTCACAACTCGAATTACAAGGGCCTGAGATAATCTGTTTCTTCTAATGTATTTATTCATTCATTTTTATAGTTTATTTTTCAGGTTGTCAGTTGTTTATAAAGATAAGCTGGTGATGTAATTGTTTAATTCAACCAGTGTACTTTAATCACCTTCAAACTCATGATTAATAAGTCTAACATGTTCTTGGGAATAATATAATATAATATCAAGCTTCCAAACCAACAACTTCACTTTTAAGGCTTTTTATAATATCAGTTTGTTGTGGGACATTTTTGTTCACATATCAGCTGTTTAATGAAAGGCAGAAAAGAAAGTGAAGACTACCATTTAGTGGGAAAGGCTTTATGGAGATTAAATAGTCAG
>NW_019203986.1:0-145 GCF_002260705.1 Seriola dumerili
TGTAGTTACATGCTGTGCTTATCATATAAACTGAAATGGCAATAATGAAGCTCTGATATACTGCTGTGTTATTGGCACTTATCGTGTCAGGTGATACAGGCTTCAGTCACACTGCTACGTTTTAGTTTCAAAACTCATCTCTTTT
>NW_019203987.1:0-100 GCF_002260705.1 Seriola dumerili
TGGCTTTTTTATGCCTCACTATACTATGACGTTTTTTGGATTTTTTTTGACATACTATACCATGACGTTTTTTGAAGTTTTTATGCCTTACTATACTATG
>NW_019203988.1:0-136 GCF_002260705.1 Seriola dumerili
CCCTCCATTCCACCCTGTTATAGATTTCAACCCACATATGATTAGAGAATATCCTCTATTTCACTCTCCATTCCATCCTGTTATAGATTTCAACCCACATATGATTGAATGATCATAGTATTTTCATTGTTTGGCA
>NW_019203989.1:0-101 GCF_002260705.1 Seriola dumerili
AGATATTGCTTGCTGTGTTGTTATGACCCACAACAAGTCATTTTTTTTCTTATTACGACTGGAACTAATGATTATTTTCATTAGTGAATTTATTAAATGGA
>NW_019203990.1:0-118 GCF_002260705.1 Seriola dumerili
AATGTAATTATATATGATGTTCGTGGAGCCTGTAGGTGGTAGAATGGTGGCCCTAGTATATACTAGGGCCACCATTCTACCACCTACAGGCTCCACGAACATCATATATAATTACATT
>NW_019203991.1:0-114 GCF_002260705.1 Seriola dumerili
TTTAAAATAAATGAATGCTACATTAACACTAAACCCCTCGTTTGCATCTGACTTCCTGCAGCAGTCCCTCCACTTCAGAACTACTAGAGTTCCTTTTACGTTTTGATTCCGGTG
>NW_019203992.1:0-100 GCF_002260705.1 Seriola dumerili
TAAGACTCTGACAGGGCTCTGCTGTACGGCTTGACCACATGTCAGTTGTAGTAGGGAAAAGCTCAGCTGTTTTCAGCTCCGCTGTGACTCTCAGCTTATA
>NW_019203993.1:0-106 GCF_002260705.1 Seriola dumerili
TTTTATGCCATACTATACAATGACGTTTTTTGTAATTTTCATGCCTTACTGTACTATGTTGTTTTAGTCCTTGGCATACGATGACGTTTTTATGACCTTTTATGCC
>NW_019203994.1:0-159 GCF_002260705.1 Seriola dumerili
ATACTAAGTGACAACCTGGGTTAGAGGTGATAGAAACTCAGCCTCTCAGCTTCACTGCTACACAGCCCCCAACTGTGTTTTCTAACAGCTCAGTTTTCCTTCACTAAAACACGAGACCAGTGTTTTCAGATGGATTTACTCTGACGACTGTGTGTTTTC
>NW_019203995.1:0-162 GCF_002260705.1 Seriola dumerili
AGTAGGAGAGTGTAACCCAGGTTATTTTGTTTAGCTACAATTTACCTAAACACCTCACTGGCAAGCTTTTGGTAGAGGCTAACAACTGTAGGTGGCTGCACACAGAGAAGCCCCTAGTCCCTGCTGTTACTGCAGCACAACAGTGTGGCCAAATATGAGTTG
>NW_019203996.1:0-140 GCF_002260705.1 Seriola dumerili
ACAGCTATAGTTAGCATGGGTATCGATAGCTAAGTTTGTGCTGATATTACAATCGCTAATTCACTTACCGGTAGCTATACAATACTCTCTCTGCACTACCAAAAAGTAAATATAGTTATCGAAAATATCATTAGTTAGCT
>NW_019203997.1:0-189 GCF_002260705.1 Seriola dumerili
CTCTATCTTGAGTTTTCTGGAGCCAGTGTAGTGATCAAAGAAGTGCTGTGGGGAAACTTTGGAGGGTTGAAAACCAGAGGTGTATCAGAATTCTGGTCTAAATTCAGACGTCTAGTGACAGACGCAGGGGCTCTGGCCAAGAGAGAGTTGGGGTAGTCAAGACAGTCTAAAGATAATCTAATAGCATGT
>NW_019203998.1:0-125 GCF_002260705.1 Seriola dumerili
AAATACAGCAACTTGATAAAAGGTGTTTCATTGGATTGACGAATCTTTCTATTATTCTACTCCAGCAGAATCTTATCACAGAAAAAGAAATAAACAAAGGTAGTTTCAATGATCTGATAAATTTA
>NW_019203999.1:0-108 GCF_002260705.1 Seriola dumerili
ACTATTGAGTGATGCAGGACGCACAGACTCGTACAGTACAGTACACATACACTATGTTGTCTCCGAGCTGTTTTACCTGTGACATCGCAGGCTGTACCACAGACTGTA
>NW_019204000.1:0-242 GCF_002260705.1 Seriola dumerili
CCCCCGATTTCTATGTGGGAAAACCATGTTAAACAAAAATATTAATCAGTATTTTTACATAGTTTAAAAACATGTCTAGAGAGGAATTTAAATCTTGACCCATGTTAGGCAATACAGACTCAGGATCTCTCTTTGGAGTGTTGCTCAGGACTAAAGCTGAGACCAGAACTGACCCAACCCATCAAAACTTTTTGTTTAATTTCATTCATTACTGACGGTTAGCTCGCAAGGCTAAATCAACA
>NW_019204001.1:0-107 GCF_002260705.1 Seriola dumerili
TAAAATATTCAAGGCTCAGAATCAGTCAGTTTAGGATTTCACTGAAAAGTCTAACTCTGCTGTTTTATGGGTGAAAACTGCTGATGGTAAATATTTGACTTTAAAAC
>NW_019204002.1:0-122 GCF_002260705.1 Seriola dumerili
TGGGTTCACTGTGGTCCTAAAGGGATGGACATGGTCAGCAGCAATACTCAGGTAGGCTGTGGCGTTTAACGATGCTCAATTGGTACTAAGGGGCCCAAAGTGTGCCGAGAAAATATCCCCTG
>NW_019204003.1:0-148 GCF_002260705.1 Seriola dumerili
AAAAGCTTCACAAAAAAATTCGAGAAATGTCTAATTTATATCTGTGTATTTATTTTAGTTCATCATTATTTTACCAGGGCAGTATTTTAAGATGATAATAGATCATCAATCATTTTAAATGAAACCACTAAACATATTTAAAGGGTGT
>NW_019204004.1:0-165 GCF_002260705.1 Seriola dumerili
TAGTCTTTCAAAGTCTGATGGTGAAGGAAAATCTGGAAAACCCAGGAAGGTATATTTCCTGCTCTGGTGAGTGTGTAGTTGTTGGTAACTACATTGCTGGACTCGCTGACCTGGGTTTGTCCTTTGTTGCTCCTGTCATCACCATCATAGCTCTTTATACGAGAG
>NW_019204005.1:0-106 GCF_002260705.1 Seriola dumerili
TTTAAAAACCTTTACTCACGTAAAACATGTAATATATAAATTTATTATGAGTATTTTGGTGTTATATTGATATTTTTTGTCAGTATTAGTACTTTTAATTACGTAG
>NW_019204006.1:0-130 GCF_002260705.1 Seriola dumerili
TCTAAATGCCTTCTTTGTATTGCTATTTTTCAGCTACCTAAGGTCCCTGCTTGAAGTCCTTGCTCCTTGAAATTTTACTAGTACAATCAAAGGTGTGGCATCATTCAGTCAAAAACCTGCACTAACAAAT
>NW_019204007.1:0-117 GCF_002260705.1 Seriola dumerili
GAGAAGGAAAAGAGTTTTTAGAGGCCGCAGCCATTTTTTCAAATTTTGAAATGACCCATAATTCATTGTACGACAATCTGGCTTAAAATAGTCAAGAATAAAGTGCTTTGTGCAACT
>NW_019204008.1:0-132 GCF_002260705.1 Seriola dumerili
AGAGAAGCGGATTCAAAGCAAGACCAAACGCCTCAGTAAAGTACTTACAGTAGATGAACATTTTCATCTGCCATGTCAGTGTTTAAGTGAAGGCTTAATCCTGAGCTCTACATTGATATCTGTTATTGCTAC
>NW_019204009.1:0-256 GCF_002260705.1 Seriola dumerili
CACACACACACACACACACACACACACAAACAACAAACAGACACACCCATTTACACACAGAACAATAGATGACCAAGTAATAGATAAAAAACAATAAATATTAAGACAATGATAACAGGAAGTGAAGAAACACTGAAAAATGGAAAGCAAAGATAATGATAGAGTGATAAAGATAAAATAATAAAATACTATTAAAAAGCAGACATAAGGCCAAATACTAAAGATAAAATAATAAAATGCTAAAAGAGAGGAGATG
>NW_019204010.1:0-297 GCF_002260705.1 Seriola dumerili
TTAAAAAAAAAAAATACAGTCATCTCTTCTCAATGAAACTATGTGGGTTTTTGCAGGATCAACAGTCAGTGACACGTCTAATCACCTGATAGACGAGTATCAGTCTGTGGGGTGTCAGCGATCTATCAGTGTATGACAATGTCTGAGTCCAAAGTATGAGAGCACAGCAGGTCCTGTGACATGTTGTACCGACTGTGTCTTCATTTATTCAGCCTCTGCTGTTCTTCCCACTCAGACCTGTGAAGTGTCCTTTGTCTGACTGAGAGGATCCACAGCGTGTGTGTCTTGTGTAAAAAA
>NW_019204011.1:0-123 GCF_002260705.1 Seriola dumerili
AATAGACTGTAGAGCAGGTACGTTTGTTATTAATGTTTGCTCAGTCTTGGTTTAGTGTATTAGCATAATAACATCTGTTAATTAGGATTCCCCACATAAAGTACAGAATAATGTCATTAGTTT
>NW_019204012.1:0-141 GCF_002260705.1 Seriola dumerili
TACACCAAACACAAACGACTTTTATTAAAAAAAAAATCTTCAACATCTGACAAAAACAAAAGTTTAAAAATGAATGCTACTTGTAGAGTAACAATATACTGGCCACATGTACATGTGCACATATATATATATATATATATA
>NW_019204013.1:0-2012 GCF_002260705.1 Seriola dumerili
ATGATAACTTTAGGACATGTAAGCATGATGCCCATCATAAATATCATGAATTCTGCTCTGATAGACAGGAAAACTTATCCTCAAGTGTTCTGTGTTGAAATCACTCTTAATGTCAAAGCTGACTCTTTGCAGACACAGATACAGGAAAACTTATCCTCAAGTGTTCTGTGTTGAAATCACATTTAATGTCAAAGCTGACAGTTTGCAGACACCGACAGCTTCCATCGAGACAAGCAGCAGATTTAAGTGCTGAGAGTACTTTAAATGCGCTTATTGAAAATTATTGCATGCTCAGCCGTAACTGATAACTGTAGGACATGTAAGCATGATATCCATCATATTCTTCATGAATGCTGCTCAAATAAACAGGAAAACTTATCCTTGAGTGTTCTGTGTTGAAATCACACTTAATGTGAAAGCTGACAGTTTGCAGCAACAGAGACAGCTTCTTTTGAGAAAAGCAGCAGATTTAAGCGCTGAGAGCACTTTAAGAGCATTATTAAACAGTATTACATGCTCAGGCTTGACTGATAACTTTAGGACATGTAAGCGTGATGTCCATCATATTCTTCATGAATGCTGCTCAAACAGACAGTAAAACTTATCCTGAAGTGTTATGTGTTGAAATCACACTTAATGTGAAAGCCTACACTTTGCAGACACAGAGACAGGAAAACTTATCCTCAACTGTCCTGTGTTGAAATCACACTTAATGTGAAAGCTGACAGTTTGCAGACACAGAGACAGCTTCTATAGAGAAAAGCAGCAGATTTAAGCGATAAGAGCATTTTAACAGCGCTAATTGAAGAGTATTCCATGTTCAGGTGTAACTGATAACTTTAGGAGATGCAAGCATGATGTCCTCATATTCTTCATGAATGCTGCTCAAATAGACAGGACAACTTATCCTCAAGTGTTCTGTGATGAAATCATACTTAATTTGAAAGTTGGGAGTTTGCAGACACAGAGACAGCTTCTATAGAGAAAAGCAGCAGATTTAAGCGCTGAGAATGATTTAACAGCGTTATTGAACATAATTGCCTGCTCAGGTGTAACTGATAACTTTAGGAGATGCAAGCATGATGTCCTCATATTCTTCATGAATGCTGCTCAAATAGACAGGACAACTTATCCTCAAGTGTTCTGTGATGAAATCATACTTAATTTGAAAGTTGTGAGTTTGCAGACACAGAGATATCTTCTAACGAGAAAAGCAGCAGATTTAAGCGCTGAGAATGTAATTATGTTCAATAACGCTGTTACATCTAACAGCGTTATTGAACATAATTGCCTGCTCAGGTGTAACTGATAACTTTAGGACATGTAAGCATGAAATACATCATATTCTTCATGGATGGCACTAGAATAGACAGGAAAACTTATCCTGAAGTGTTCTGTACAGAAATAACATGAGGTGAGAAAAACTAGGTTTACAGACACAGAGACAGCCTCTGACGAGAAAATCAGTAGATTTAAGCGCTGAGAATGATTTAACAGCGTTATTGAACATAACTGCATGCTCAGGTGTAACTGGTAACTTAAGGACATGTAAGCATGAAATATATCATATTCTTCACGGATGGCACTCAAATGGAAAACTTATCCTCAAGTGTTCTGTGATGAGATCACACTTAATATGAAAGCAGTCAGTTTGCAGTGACAGAGACAGCTTCTTACGAGAAAAGCAGCAGATTTAAGCGCTGAGAATAATTTAACAGCGTTATTGAACATAACTGCATGCTCAGGTGTAAATGATAACTTTAGGACATGTAAGCATGAAATACATAATATTCTTCATGGATGGCAGTCAAATAGACAGTCAAACTTATTTTCAAGTGTTCTGTACAGAAAAAACATGTGGTGAGAAAAACTAGGTTTTCAGACACAGAGAGAACTTCTATCGAGGAAAGCAGCAGATTTAAGCGCTGAGAATGATTTAACAGCGTTATTGACCATAACTGCATGTTGATAATTTTAGGACATGTATGCATGAAATACATCATATTCTTCAT
>NW_019204014.1:0-115 GCF_002260705.1 Seriola dumerili
TTTCCTTCCTCATGATGCCATCTGTTTTGTGAAGTACACAAGTCCCTCAAACAAACAGTTAGATTCCCTGACAGACGTGCCAAAACTATGGATAATATGAAATCTGTGGAGTGGT
>NW_019204015.1:0-115 GCF_002260705.1 Seriola dumerili
CTGCAACATGTTATACCATATAAAAATTCATCATATACTATAGATATACACACACATACAAATATGACCCTTTATATGGGTGTTTCATGTATGTTAAAAAATTGTGTCTTAATAT
>NW_019204016.1:0-105 GCF_002260705.1 Seriola dumerili
TATGACTTTTTATGCCTCATTATACTATGTCGTTTTTTTTACTTTTTAGCCTAATTATACTATGATATTTTTATGACTTTTTATGTCATACTATACTATGTCGAT
>NW_019204017.1:0-153 GCF_002260705.1 Seriola dumerili
CCAGATTTTGTTACAGATAATATTTATCTATGAAGTGATAAGTATGCTGATTTTTGCCTTGGTTGAGGAGTGTGAGAGAAAAGGTGAGCGTTTCCACTGACAGCAGAGATGGTACATGAGGACGGGTCTGATGGTCTGATCTCTGATGCCATA
>NW_019204018.1:0-784 GCF_002260705.1 Seriola dumerili
TCCTAACAATCCATCCAGTAGTTGACGAGATACTTCAGTCTGAACCAGACTGACAAACGCTGCTCTGCCTGGAGCCACGCTGCAGACCAGGCCAAAAATGTGGACAGTATTGTTTCACAAAGTTAATTAGTGCATGAATTATCAGTTCCAGCATGAAGCACGAAATAAGTCACGCTAGAGCTTTCATTCCTCTCCTGAGACCTACAGGGCTTCATGTTACAGAGGCTCATTCCTGCTGGGAAAATAAAAACAATACATTGGTGAATTATTTAAAAAGAAAGACAGAAGACTAGGTATGGACCCAGTGTATATGGGTGTGTCTACTGGTTGGGGGATGCCATCATACACAACAAAACACAAGGTTATTGCTAATTTAACCAGCCAGAGTTAAATCCTCCTTTCAGCACCATGGATAGCTCCAGTCCGCGGTCACAAAATCAGAAACACCGGCAGCTGGAAATAAGACGATCCGCTCACTGCAGCGATACAGCTATACAATCAATGCAGAGATCATGAAGTGCTTTTAATTTGACACAACACAGCAAATGGAACCAGATCCTGAAATAAGATCAATTCTACATTTCAAACAGAGGCAGTTAGAGATGAAGACCTGCCTCTAATAAACATGTGTTACCTTCTGCAGGTGATCCGTAGCACTGGCTCACTGCTGGTCCAGTCAAAAATACAAAAGATAAATAACTCAGTCAAACTTATGAGATGAGAGTTTTGACTTACTATCCCATAATTGTGATTTGAGTAGAATATTTTATCATCTTTTTTTTTT
>NW_019204019.1:0-103 GCF_002260705.1 Seriola dumerili
CATGTGTTAGATGTATTACATATACATATATATATATATATATATATATATGAAGTGTGGCCAATTGTACATTTTTAAAACAGAAACACAGAACATAAACAAA
>NW_019204020.1:0-100 GCF_002260705.1 Seriola dumerili
TTGAGTTTCGCTGCATAAAAAAGGTGCTCTTATTTATTTTTATTTATTTATTTTTTTTTTTACAGTTGAAGACGTGTAAAATGAAAAAAAGCACTGAAAT
>NW_019204021.1:0-104 GCF_002260705.1 Seriola dumerili
CTCTCTATTGCAGCCTCTGACAGTTTGGAAGGTCTGCACGACCCCCAGTCCGAGGAGGATGATCAGTCGCTCTCTGACTTGGGGGATGCTTCTGTGCCTGAGCA
>NW_019204022.1:0-212 GCF_002260705.1 Seriola dumerili
ATTTTGGTGCCACCTTCCCCATCATATTCTTTTTTGTATTCTTCTCTGGCTTCAGTAAGATAATGTAACATTTTGGAATAAAAATACAAATGAGAAGTCCAAAACTAGAGGCCAGAATAGCAAATATTTCTACAGCAACACTGAACTTCCCAGGAGAGCTGACATACGCTGGAATAAAAGTGATCCAGACTGCGCAGAATATCAGCATGCTG
>NW_019204023.1:0-153 GCF_002260705.1 Seriola dumerili
TTCACCTAAGTCACAAACGTAGACAAACACAGTGTCTCTGAACTAATACAACACAAACTATTATAATATTTTACATCATTATTGATGACAGCCATTACACATTCACAGTGATGGTGGAAACAGTAAGTGAACCCATGAATTTAATGATTGGTT
>NW_019204024.1:0-101 GCF_002260705.1 Seriola dumerili
ACTGATGTTCTCTGGTGGACAGAGCTCACAGATGCATCATGGGACAAATGGCTGCTGTCAGCGAACAAGTTGGGAATATTTTTTTCAGCCTAATTCTAAAT
>NW_019204025.1:0-341 GCF_002260705.1 Seriola dumerili
CTTCTTTTTTCGTGCCGGAGAAAGTGTCACTGAACGTCACTATTTGCATGAGCCGAGACAAACAACATATGATATTAAACATGTTTGATTTTATTGGAACGTCAAGAAAAAAAAACTGACTTAAGACAGCTTGGTTGATCACCTTACACCAAGCAAAACTCTAAAACTGATTTATTCCAACATTGGGACTTAGTCTGTGACAGTTGAATCGCTTGAAATGTCGTGTGGTGTGAGGTTGGTTTTAATTGCATTGCTTCCCACCGTGCTGTTTCCATGTTTCCAAAGCTCATTGCATCTGTTGTTTTGTGTCACACACACACACACACACACACACACACACA
>NW_019204026.1:0-660 GCF_002260705.1 Seriola dumerili
TGTGTGTGTGTGTGTGTGTGTGTGTGTGTGCTGTGAGGACTTCATTAGATTTTCCCTATAGCTACATCACTTGCCTCATTATGTAATGAGGTCTGTGTGTAAAAGAGGATTTTGTGTTAGACTCTGAGTGGAGACAGTGACTGAGCCCTCTAGTGGCAAATGACTCTGACATCCCACACACATTTCTACAGGTTTTTGTCTTCCTCATCACCACGTCAGCACAAGGTTTATCCAGGTTTCACAACATATCTCTGTGATGTGAGTTCTTCTCTGCTCAGCTTTGACCTTGCCTCATCTTATTGATGAAATCATGACTCACATCAGCAGGAAGTGAGGCTTCGGGGAGCTGACAGGTTTAATGGAATTAGAAAGAGCTGGTTTCATCAGTGAGAAAATGCAAGTCAATAAACAGTCTGCTCATCAGGCCGGACTGGATCACTTCTCTTTGTTTTTTTAATAACTGGATGAGACGCAGATGAAAATAAAGATCTGATTCGATATAAAACAGAGAAACATATTGACAAAAACGTGAGTAATTCATATTCAGACACATTCAAGTTTGTTCATACAGAGAAAATGAACATGTTAGAGCCTGTTCTCCACTATATTCTCTTCTATGGTGCTCACCAACCACTGCCTCAATAGTCAGTTCCACTTGGT
>NW_019204027.1:0-471 GCF_002260705.1 Seriola dumerili
TTTGACATTTTTATGCCTTACTATAATACCACTTTTTTTGACATTTTGATAACTTACTATACTATGACGTTTTTTGACATTTTTATGCCTAACTATACTATGACGTTTTTTGACATTTTTATGTCTTATTATACTATGACGTTTATTGACATGTTTATGCCTCACTATACTATGATGTTTTTTTTTACGTTTTTATGCCTTACTACACTATGATGTTTTTTGACATTTTTATGCCTTACTATAATACCACTTTTTTTTTGTCATTTTTATGCCTTACTATACTATGATATTTTATCGCATTTCTATGCCTTCATAAAATACCACTTTTTTTTTACATTTTTTGTGCCTTACTAGATTATGATGTTCTATGCTTTAATATACTATGACGTTTTTTTTAACGTTTTTATGCCTTATTATACTATGAAATTTTTGGACATTTTTATGCCTTACTGTACTATGACGTTTTTTGAC
>NW_019204028.1:0-133 GCF_002260705.1 Seriola dumerili
GAAGTCCACACCTTAGCTACTGCAATACTGTATGGGCCAATTCTTATTCCATAAAATCCACATAATCCAGAAAAAAGATTGTCAGATTTGCCATATTTGCAAAGTCAAAGGAGCCATCTCTTTTCTCTTTTTT
>NW_019204029.1:0-178 GCF_002260705.1 Seriola dumerili
TTTTTATTATTCCATATACATGTAATAAACCTGCTTCAGTGCAATGGACTGGAACAAATATATAACTCTTGGCAAAATTCAAATTATATTTATATGTCCAATCATTCAGACTGGAAGAAGTGAACATTAACAGACTCCACAACAGAATTAATGAGTGGGTCATAATTCAAAGTGACCA
>NW_019204030.1:0-131 GCF_002260705.1 Seriola dumerili
TTTTTTTTTTTTTCTAGGGGACGCTGGATGTGAGCAAGCACTCTTCACTCCGGTCCCATAGGTGAGTTATTACAGAGGGAGAGACGCAGCGCCCTCCTTCACCTCGACACTCCTGCAGCGGGCAGAGAGGC
>NW_019204031.1:0-143 GCF_002260705.1 Seriola dumerili
AAAGCTCTATAACTTGTTACAAATTACATCTGGAAAAAATATATATATAAATTTGTTAGTTTTTTATATAAAATTAGTTTAGTAGAAATTTTGACAACAGAAATGTTTATTATTATTGCAGAGCTCAATTTAAAATCATTATT
>NW_019204032.1:0-288 GCF_002260705.1 Seriola dumerili
AGTACAGGCAAAACTCACGAACATGCACAGGAGCACAAGAAAACACCAGGAGAAAATACAGGAACCGAAAGAGACAAGGTGACAAACACTGAGGGGAAAACACAGACTAAATACACAATATAACAAAGATAACACAGAATAAAACAGGAAAAAACAAAGCCCAGAAAGTGACTCAGAGTGCAGACGGTGACCTATTTGGTGGTGTTTGTGTATTTGTAGTGCATGTGTTGTCAGAGTGATAAAGATGTTTCCTTAATAAGCATGTGTTTTCTGAAGAACACTGAGCTT
>NW_019204033.1:0-103 GCF_002260705.1 Seriola dumerili
ATAATAAGACGATGTACAAGAGGAATCATTGTGGAAAAATATTTTTCAGCTTTTATTTACATTGGAACAAAAAGTGGCATGTCCAAAATTATTCATACCCTTC
>NW_019204034.1:0-101 GCF_002260705.1 Seriola dumerili
ATCATAATCACGATTGTTTTCGATCAATATTGAGACTCAATGACTGTGGAAACACCAAGTGTAAAAACTTTGTCTTTTTAACAGTGAACTTCTTCAACTGT
>NW_019204035.1:0-168 GCF_002260705.1 Seriola dumerili
TATTATTATTTTTTCCCCAGAGTGAGATGAAAAGATAAAAACCGCTCTTATGTCTGTCGTTAATGCTGCATTTGTCTTTTGTCTGTGAGTTGGATAGTAAGACTAGTACAATTGACTCAGTTCATTTAAAAGAAGCCATTAGTACACTGTTTGTTAGTACCTACTTTC
>NW_019204036.1:0-131 GCF_002260705.1 Seriola dumerili
ACCAGGTATTTGTAGGTCAATCACTTTCCTCTGCCTCCACATAACAATGCGTCTGACCACATCTCATGTACAAAGTTTAGTTTTTATAAAGTGTTTCCTGAGATATGACTTTTCTTACTGTTTGGTGGTTT
>NW_019204037.1:0-122 GCF_002260705.1 Seriola dumerili
TAAATGAATAAAACAACCGGACGGCTGGTGTTTCTGAGTAAACGTTATAATCTGTGCAGGACACAGTGTTCGCAGAAACTTCACAGAAACTTCCGCACTGTTGTCAAGGAAACTGGATGGCT
>NW_019204038.1:0-111 GCF_002260705.1 Seriola dumerili
CATAATTTTATCCTATTAGAGATTCGAGTTAAATAATTATTTTATATAACCATTGCTTTTGAGACCATATAATTATGGTCTCAAAAAGGTGTTTTGTGAGGTTACAGTGAC
>NW_019204039.1:0-176 GCF_002260705.1 Seriola dumerili
CTAAACTGCCAATCAAGTCACATACTGTTGTCATCAAATGTTGTCAGTTGAGCAGAATGTGAATTTGTTTTGCAAAATGTACAAAAAAAAAGCCTTTAGGGTATAAATCTTCCTCACAGATTATTCATCATCATGGCGCATCTTGATACATTACATCCTTGCATCAATGCAATATT
>NW_019204040.1:0-115 GCF_002260705.1 Seriola dumerili
CAAATGTATTGAAAACGTCAAAATTCAAATTTTGTCATTGTTTACAAACAACTAAGTAGGTAAAAATGACTTAGTGTGAATTTTGACATTTGCCATACATTTGAATGGGTTCTCA
>NW_019204041.1:0-129 GCF_002260705.1 Seriola dumerili
AAAATGGGTGTGTTCAAAATAAAAGGTGCTATCTTCTAAATTGTGTATCAGATGTAAATAACTGGAAATAAAGAATGAAATGTTGATTTTTTGTCTCATGTTCATCTTTTGATGTCAAACCCAAATGTT
>NW_019204042.1:0-102 GCF_002260705.1 Seriola dumerili
ATCCTTACTATTTATTATACACACACAACAGACTTAACAGGTTTGAATATAAAGAACTTGCATGATCTAATCTAATTGTCCTCTCACATGTTTGTCTGTATC
>NW_019204043.1:0-123 GCF_002260705.1 Seriola dumerili
AATGTTGCTCTGTATCTGGATGTGTAAATAGTCGCCTTTTAAAGCTCGTTTCACTGCCCCCAAGTGGCCAAATAAATCAAGTAAGTGTAACCCTGTTAAAAAAAGGACAATAAATAGTTTAAA
>NW_019204044.1:0-109 GCF_002260705.1 Seriola dumerili
GATGAAGGATTTAAGTCACTGGACGTCTGGATCTTAAGTAATCAAAGAAAAAACACATGTTCAAATTCATGCCCCAAATTCAGGCGCATGCTGGATGTATATCCCTTAT
>NW_019204045.1:0-103 GCF_002260705.1 Seriola dumerili
TGTGGAGACATGGAGAAACAAACACAAACTCACTTTACATGCTGCAGGAGAAAGCTTTGAGAATCAGTCAATCAGATCATTATGAACCAACCAACCCACTATT
>NW_019204046.1:0-194 GCF_002260705.1 Seriola dumerili
GTGATTAAAAGTATTAAGAATAATATTTCATGAAGTTTGACAAAAAGTGTTTAAAATAGTTTAATAAATAAGTTTAAAAAGTTTAAAAGATACAAATGTGCACTTTAAGATATTTTGTGTTATTTTGAAAAGCCACAGGGTTAAAAAAGAACTACCGATTGTGAAAATTGTAATTCTGGTAATTAATTGGTTAA
>NW_019204047.1:0-169 GCF_002260705.1 Seriola dumerili
CCTGGTCTTCCCAACAATGTCATCTGTGCAGGTGGATATAAAACAAAGAAAGGATTCTGTCAGGTATTTTTTTGTATTATTTTTTTTATAAAAAAATATCAGCTTGTTTCTTGTATAGAAATGCAAACATAATATAAAATAAATACATAATAATAATATGAATAAACAA
>NW_019204048.1:0-140 GCF_002260705.1 Seriola dumerili
CAGGAAGTGGCTCACACACCAATCCAGAAACAGTCCAATACATCAAGACAAAGATCGAAGAAACTTCCTCTGCAGAGAAAAGCATCAACCTATTCCACTGTCTGAATGAACTGAATGATTGTTCTCTGGTAGAGCAGATC
>NW_019204049.1:0-150 GCF_002260705.1 Seriola dumerili
ATGTCACCTGCCACGCATTACAGTATGCCTGAGGACTCTGCACATTCGTGAAACCTCAGTGTACACGTACAGTCTTCCCTTTAAAAGGTCCAGCCTCCCCCCTTTCTCTCTCTCTGGCTCCTCTTGGGTTGGCTGACAATCCAACCCCAT
>NW_019204050.1:0-103 GCF_002260705.1 Seriola dumerili
CACCCTAGCTATGGGAGATTGGAGAGCCCTATTAGGAAGGCAGGTAGGGGAATATGAGGTTCAGCAGGTGGAAGCAATTAGTGGAACTAGTCAACTGCCTCCC
>NW_019204051.1:0-114 GCF_002260705.1 Seriola dumerili
ATGTATATATATGTATATGTGTATGTATATATATATATATATACATAGCTCAGATTTGTAGATTGAAATTTCAGATTTTTTTTTTTTTGTCTCCAATACTTCGTGTGATTAACT
>NW_019204052.1:0-202 GCF_002260705.1 Seriola dumerili
AAGTGATATTCGTACTGTCCATACTGCAAGTCCAAAATATTGAGCAACTTCTTTAACAGCTGCTCCTGTGCTCTACAAGTAAGCTACATTGACTAGACCTCCATATACATTAATTGCAGGGCAAAACTGGAAACAAAAACATTTTTCATCTGTAAGTAACATCAGCATAAGAACTACCTACCTACCTACAAAAAAAAAAAAA
>NW_019204053.1:0-128 GCF_002260705.1 Seriola dumerili
GACTCATCCTGATTGGTGGGAGATGGGCTGGCAAGAGTTCGTCTGCCAACACTATACTGAGAAGGGAAAGGTTTGAGTGTGGCCGAACCAGAACAGCCCAGTCTGAGGTGAGACATGAAATAGTGGAG
>NW_019204054.1:0-125 GCF_002260705.1 Seriola dumerili
AATGATAAGCTACTGAAAAAAAGACAGAATGGGGGGGGGGGCACAGAACAAGATTAAAGAAAATCGAATTTGGCAATTGGTATAAAAAAAAAAAAAATAGCAGAGGAGTGAAATGATGGAGAAGG
>NW_019204055.1:0-211 GCF_002260705.1 Seriola dumerili
GCAGATACACACTTATATCTTTTATTCCTGCCGTGTCTTCTGTCTGTACGACCTGTTTCTTTCTTCTGTTTCCTCGTTTCCTCTGGAGATCAATAAAGTTTCATCTTATTTTCATGGTGAGTGAATTTATTGAAGTTTTTTATTTCATTAAAAATAATTGTTATTTCAGATTCTCTTTTTCCAAACCCTGTTTTTAAATCTCATGATGTGA
>NW_019204056.1:0-108 GCF_002260705.1 Seriola dumerili
AACTGTAGAAAGTGTTGATGGAAGGAAATACTTGATAACATTAAAAAAAAAATTAAGAATAAAAAATCCACAGACTGGACTGAAACTGATACGTTGTTAGTTAAAAAT
>NW_019204057.1:0-108 GCF_002260705.1 Seriola dumerili
ACACTAGTCTTAATGGTGTGGCACCTCAGCATATGAGATTTGACCCATGGCGGCCCGCCGGCGCCCCCTCCCCTCCGGCAAAGGCATTGCGCCCAGCAAGCAGAGCTA
>NW_019204058.1:0-102 GCF_002260705.1 Seriola dumerili
CTTGTTGTGTAACATCATGTGTGTAAATTTAAATTCACATTTAAAGTTTAAAAAATGTTTCGTTTTTTTTTTTTGTTATGTCTTCATGTCTGCCAGTTTCAG
>NW_019204059.1:0-100 GCF_002260705.1 Seriola dumerili
TTATACTCTTTACGTTGCATTTGTCATAGGAAATGACAAATCAATTGCGTCAAAGATGACTTTTCACAGTTTTATAACTTGGTCCTGGAGTATTATAAAT
>NW_019204060.1:0-261 GCF_002260705.1 Seriola dumerili
ACTGAGCATACTTTTAAAATATGGGTAAATATCTCTGTGTATGTCGTCTGTCCAGGACTTTCCACAGCGTATTGTGCTGCAGCACATGAACTGAAGTGCCTGCACTAACATCTATAAACTTCTTAATTTTGTTTGTAACATAATTTGTGTCAAAAGAATCTGACAACTTAATTAATGAAATGTTAGAGAGTCCAGGTACCGGCTGATTCAGCTCAGCGATTTAGATAAACTACAGTCAGTGTAAATCGTTCTCTGCAGGTT
>NW_019204061.1:0-104 GCF_002260705.1 Seriola dumerili
TGCCCATTAACAGGATGAGGGAACAGTGGGCCTTTTTCAACACATATACTATTAATGATGCAAATCAGTGTCACAGGAGACACTCAAGACTGAATGAATGGTTA
>NW_019204062.1:0-138 GCF_002260705.1 Seriola dumerili
CTTTAACTGATGAAAGCTTAAAACTGAACATGAGAACAGCTAGTACATTTCATTCATTCCTTCATTCAACAAGTTTTAATTTTGGACCTCAGCAACTATATCAACATTAATATAATTATTAATAATTTGGATAAAAAA
>NW_019204063.1:0-160 GCF_002260705.1 Seriola dumerili
TCCTAACACCCTAACACGCCTAACTAACACTTACTATGCACTTTCACTGCACATCTTTATCTGATCTCCTTCACTTATCGAATAGATGTAATGCTTAGTACTTACAGCAAGGTTTCCTACTGCACTGAAGCTTTACTGATGTCCCTCACTTGTAAGTCCC
>NW_019204064.1:0-154 GCF_002260705.1 Seriola dumerili
ACTCAGCAGCTGCAGCAGAGAAGAAGCAGATGGGATACACCGCCGGGGGGCACCACAAGTGTCCTAAATCAAACACACCTGTCGTCTCGCATGACAAACAGGTGCGTGATGGGTCTGGCTAATGCTAAATGCTAAATGCTAAAGTACTGACGGT
>NW_019204065.1:0-128 GCF_002260705.1 Seriola dumerili
ATGACGTCACGTTAGTCAGAGTCAAAAGCCCTGTGAGTGTGTGAGTTTCTCGCCGGGTGCGGTGGCGCGCGCCTGTAATCCAAGCTACTGGGAGGCTGAGGCTGGCGGAGCGTTTGAGCTCAGGAGCT
>NW_019204066.1:0-161 GCF_002260705.1 Seriola dumerili
TACAGTAATCATGAATACACTAAATAACATCCAGGTAGGTGTTGCTTCTCTTTGACCTTTGACCTGTGAAATGTGTCCCTGTGCTCCAGGACACGTTCAACGGTTCAGCCTCCAATGAGCCATTCTTCACCTCTGTGGCCACAATCACGGTTCAAGTGAGG
>NW_019204067.1:0-141 GCF_002260705.1 Seriola dumerili
ATGGGCGCAAGTGTATCTGCTATTTAAACAACGTGGGCAGTGGAGAGGAAACTGCGTCGGTCTGGATCCAGCAAAGACACTTGCATTCAGCTTTGCGCCTGTTACACCCTTGGGTGCACAACACTCCACCCAAATTAGACT
>NW_019204068.1:0-144 GCF_002260705.1 Seriola dumerili
GGCCAAATCTTCAACATGCAAGTGCAGGGAGTAGTAGAGATTATTTTTAATCAAAAACACTGAAAGTCAGTCGGAGGTCATTTAAATACAATACGCAAGTCTTGTGAGGTTCTTTAAAAAGTAAACAAAATCTAACTTTATACT
>NW_019204069.1:0-103 GCF_002260705.1 Seriola dumerili
TTTCAGATGGACCACCAGAACACTGAACGAGGTGTGAATGTAGCCCATCACACAGTAATGAGTCCCGGAAAAAATTCATCGACTGAGTATTTCATGAGAGAAG
>NW_019204070.1:0-1075 GCF_002260705.1 Seriola dumerili
CCCAATCCCCCCCCCATTAAAAAAAGGGCCACCAGACCTTATGTTTACAAACAACCATGAACACATCACATTCATCAGACAACAGCTTCTTAGCAGCTTCACGGTCCATTCTCAGTGGTGAACGTGTCATGTGACGTCATTAGAGACTCAGAGGAAACAAGTGGAAACATCTACATTTAAATTTAAAAAGCAACAGGTAAAAAAACCAAAGAGCTTCGTGCTCACGGCAAACACAGGCCACATGTTCACGATCTGCAGGAATGAGTCATGGAGCTGTTAAAAAGCAACTGTGGAGGTTTTTGTGAATGAATGTGAGCAACAGATGTGTTGTTATACATGTACATGTAAAGAGTGACCTGTGCTCTTCTCTCTGCTCTGGGTTCAAATTATCAAACATGTTCAGTGCTGCTAATCAATAGTCAATCGATATCTTCAGGAGCTGTTTTTAGCCACGTTAGCGGTCCACCACTAGACTGAAATATCTCAACAACTATTAGCTTGGATTCATTTTAACAGCTAATCCAACACTAGTGTCATCCTCATCAGCCTCAGCAAATGTTAGCATGCTAATGTGCTAAACTAAGGTGGTGCTAAATGCTAATGGCGCGTTCCATTTTAACAGGAAAGTCGAAATTTCCGAGTTCCGAGTTGGAAATTTCAACTCGATCAGCCAACCCCTTGAAACTCCAAAATCCAAGATGGCTGCTCTTCGCATCAACAGAAGTGAAAGCTGTAGTAACGCACGGTTTATTCGCACTTCTGTCTTATTTGTGTCTCATTTAATCCATCGTACTCAAAGAACTGTTGCTACAGTGATAGTATGTGCAAAATATGATGTAATGCTGTTGTTGCTAACAGTAACAATAACAAGCATCAACAACAACAAGCTTCCGACGGACGTGGTCAACTCAGATGTGACATCATTCCCAGCTCCAACATCCAACTAACGAGGTAAATGGAACACGGCATTAACATCAGTATTTCAGCGTAACTACTGTTAGCATGTTAGCATGCTGATGTTAGCATTTAGCTTAAAGCGCATAGATGCTAGCCTGCACGGCACTTGCTGTGCTTA
>NW_019204071.1:0-133 GCF_002260705.1 Seriola dumerili
TGTTGTTAAACTTAAAGTCTATTAAATCAAAGCTGCAAAGATTCCTGGTGTTGATGTGTCCTTTGATTGAAGTGTTCGGACTTAGAGAGGGACTTGATGTCAACTGGGACTCATCAGTGTTTCCTCTTCGGTT
>NW_019204072.1:0-116 GCF_002260705.1 Seriola dumerili
TGGGGTGAGGACATGCCAATAACATACCATTGCATTACAGTTTTACTAGTATGAGTGCAAACAACAAAGGTGCCATCGAGCTACAGCTAACAACAGTTTGAGTTTATGGTTTTAAA
>NW_019204073.1:0-178 GCF_002260705.1 Seriola dumerili
CTGGGAGATTGAGTCCCAGATCCAGGAAGCACAACGCACTGAACCGGACCCTGGTGGAGGCGCCCTTAACCGTCTATTCGTCCCTGATTCTGTCCGGTCTTCCGCTCTTCAATGGGTGCATGCCAGTAAATTCTCCTGTCATCCGGGAATCAACCGAACCCTATCCCTCCTCAAGCGC
>NW_019204074.1:0-381 GCF_002260705.1 Seriola dumerili
AAACTGAAAATGTGATATTTCATGAAAGGAAATAAAAGTTTTAAAGAGCTGAACTAATTTTGCGTTATGAGATATGTTATGAAACTAAGTGATGAATTGACTGATTGTTTCAGCACTATATATGTTTAATACTGGATAGATACACTGTGGTCAGTACATCAGAGCCTGTCTTAAACATGTTAAACCCATGATCTGAGTAAGACATTCACAAAGTCGTCCTGTCAGTTAGTTTTAATAAAACCTGCTGCTACTAATGTCATATGAGGATCCAGCAGAGGCAGTCTGTGTCCCATCTTGTGTTACGTTCCAACTAACTGTGGGCACGTCAGCAGAGTTAATCTGATCTAAACTAGTGGAGAAAAAGCCTTAATAATCTCTGTT
>NW_019204075.1:0-219 GCF_002260705.1 Seriola dumerili
TGAAACTCACCGTATGAGCCAGAACACAGCACCGTCGTCACCGTGAACAGAACCAGCAGAGCACAGAGGGGCGCGGCGGGAAGACAAAGAGACATGTTGTTTTCTAGATGCCCCCCCCCCAAAAAAAAAAACAAAGAGCCAGAGATCTTCAGAAAAACTTCACACAAACAACTTCTGCAAGCAAGGCGGATGTGTGTGTGTGTGTGTGTGTGTGTGTGT
>NW_019204076.1:0-101 GCF_002260705.1 Seriola dumerili
ACATGTTAACCTCACTGTTTTTAAATGCTTAAAGTGACTAATTATTAGATAGATAGATAGACAGACAGAGATTATCCCCTAGGGGAAATTCATGATGTGAC
>NW_019204077.1:0-124 GCF_002260705.1 Seriola dumerili
TTGATTTGAACTATTTTGTACAACACAGAAACACAATTCTCACAGGATTTATCATATATATGATATATATATATATATTTTTTTTCAGGACGTTTCATTTGATAGAAAATCAGAAAACACTCAC
>NW_019204078.1:0-928 GCF_002260705.1 Seriola dumerili
GTCTATTTGAGTACCATCCATGAAGAATATGATGGATTTGATGGAAATCTGCTGCTTTCCTCATTAGAAACTGTCTCTGTATCTGAAATCTTGTATTTTCTCATCTCATGTTATTTGAATTCACACTTAATGTGAAAGCTGTAAGTTTCCAGTCATAGAGAGAGCTTCTAACGAGAAAAGCAGCAGATTTTAGCGCTGAGAATGATTTAACAGCGTTATTGAACATAACTGCATGCTCAGGTGTAACTGATAACTTTAGGACATGTAAGCATGAAATACATCATATTCTTCATGGATGGCACTAGAATAGACAGGAAAACTTATCCTGAAGTGTTCTGTGATGAAATCACACTTAAAGTTATAGCAGTCAGTTTCCAGTCATAGAGAGAGCTTCTAACGAGAAAAGCAGTAGATTTAAGCGCTGAGAATTATTTAACAGCGTTATTGAACATAACTGCATGCTCAGGAGTAACTGGTGTCTTTAGGACATGTAAGCATGAAATACATCATATTCTTCATAAATTGTACTCAAATAGACAGGAAAACTTATCCTGAAGTGTTCTGTGATGAAATCACACTTAAAGTTATAGCAGTCAGTTTGCAGACAAAGAGACAGCTTCTAACGAGAAAAGCAGCAGATTTAAGCGCTGAGAATGATTTAACAGCGTTATTGAACATAACTGCATGCTCAGGTGTAACTGATAAATTTAGGACACCTAAGCATGAAAGACATCATATTCTTCATGGATGGTATTCAAATAGACAGGAAAAATAATCCTGAAGTGTTCTGTGATGAAATCACACTTAATGTGAAAGCTGTCAGCTTGCAGACACAGAGACAGCTTCTATCGAGGAGAGTAGCAGATTAGAACTCTTGGAGCACGTTTACACAGCTAATGAATTGTATTGCATGCTCAGGTGTAACTGA
>NW_019204079.1:0-100 GCF_002260705.1 Seriola dumerili
ATCCAGTTACATTCTGTACAGTTAGTTGTATGTCAGCTTGTAGAAATAACTCTTAAAGACCCCCTCTGATGAAAATCCAGTGTTTAACCTTGTTAACATC
>NW_019204080.1:0-151 GCF_002260705.1 Seriola dumerili
AGTTACATGTTCACATTTGCTACAGCATGCTGTAGGTTCGAGACTAAAATATAGGAAATGGTTTTGTACACAGCAAAAAACATTAAACATGACATATAAGTACTTACAAGGGATCTTGTTCTTTTTCAGTTCACCTTGTAGTGTGTTGATG
>NW_019204081.1:0-638 GCF_002260705.1 Seriola dumerili
AAAAAAGGTATCTACAACCAAGTTCAACTCCATTCAGCTCTTCTTAGGCTTCCCATATATGGGCACATAAATAAATAATCCTCTAAATAAACTTTCAACAAACTCCAATATTATAAGCACAAGTCCTGATCAAGAGGAAGAAAGTGTCAGTTCTTGCATGATCTGCAGTGAACTTGAGGCTTGTCATGATTTGCAGACAACAATGATCGATCTTCATCTTGGATAGAGGGCAAAAGAGATATTATCACATATCTGAGATAAATGAGAGTTTAGAAAACTCAAACTATTACAGATTTCCCCAAGATCTTTAGGTGTTCGCATTGTTTCCAAATCCAAACACAAAGGTGATAAGCATCTTTGTTGTCAGGGCCCCTTAGACTTGTTCACTTTTGAAAAACAATTGTATTAGTATTATAACTAACTTGGTTTTATTACAGTTACAATTACGAGTTTTCCATGTCATTTGGGTCTATTGTTTGATAAAACACTTTGTGACAGTGTTTAGAAAAAAAGGCTTAGTTAAATATAACTACTGGTTGTAGCAGTAGTAGTTTCAGCAGAAGTAGTACTTGTACATTTCATGTACTTTATGCTTTTAACAGCAGCATCTTTACATAGCAACAGCTTTACATTTTTTT
>NW_019204082.1:0-100 GCF_002260705.1 Seriola dumerili
ATGTGGGGTGGGGGCTAGCTTGTTAGCATTAGTAGCTAGTATTAGCATTTTTTTTATTTTCTATTGGGAAAAAAACATGGACAAGCAGAACACAGGGGGG
>NW_019204083.1:0-784 GCF_002260705.1 Seriola dumerili
GCATAAAAAAGAAAAAAAACGTCATAGTATAGTAAGGCAATAAAATGAAAAAACGTCATAGTATAGTATGGCATAAAAATGAAAAAGACGTCATAGTATAGTATGGCATAAAGATGAAAAAAAACGTCATATTATAGTATAGAATAAAAATGAAAAAAAAAGTCATAGTATAGTATGGCATAAAAATGAAAAAAATGTCATAGTATAGTATGGCATAAAAATGAAAAAAAATGTCATAGTATAGTATGGCATAAAAATTAAAAAAACATCATACTATAGTAAGGCATAAAAACGAAAAAAAAACATCATAGTATAGTGTGGCATAAAAATGAAAAAAACGTCATAGTATAGTAAGGCATAAAAATATATTTTTTAAAAAGTCATAGTATAGAATAAAAATGAAAAAAAAGTCATAGTATAGTAAGGCAAAAAAATTCATATTATAGTAAGGCATAAAAACATTTAAAAAAAAAAGTCATAGTATTGTATGGCAAAAAAAATGAAAAAAAACGCCATAGTATAGTATTGCATAAAAATGTCAATAAATGTCATAATGTACTAAGGCATAGAATGTCATAAAAATGTCATAACATAATAAGGCATAAAAATGTAATTAAAAGTCATATTATAGTTAGGCATAAAAATGTCACAGTGTAATAAGGCATAAAAATGCCAATAAACATCAATATATATTAAGGCATAAAATGTCATCGTATAGTAAGGTATAAAAATGTCAATAAACGTGATAGTATAGTAAGGCATAAAATGTGTCATAGTATGATAA
>NW_019204084.1:0-114 GCF_002260705.1 Seriola dumerili
TATATTACTCTGTATATGCAGTTATGTGTGTATATACATACATATGTATGTGTTTATGTATGACTACTTTGTTGATAACATATCTGTTTTATTTTCTTGATTTTTCATTTATTT
>NW_019204085.1:0-267 GCF_002260705.1 Seriola dumerili
AAGTTAATTAGCTAAGGTTAGCTCCCTCTCTCACTCTTTTAGTCCTATTAAAGAAAATAAATGTTATATCATATCATGATTTATAATGGTAGGCATGATGCTAATGTACTGTACTTAAAGGGATACACTACAGGTGAATATAGTAAAATTTGTATCTAATAACATAATCACCATCACCACCTTTATATGCAAATGAGGCATTAACTAATTAAAATGCACCAATTTACATACAACTGTACAGGCAGCATCAACACAACCTGTATGTTG
>NW_019204086.1:0-539 GCF_002260705.1 Seriola dumerili
CTGCAACACAAACAGAACATGTCTGTGGTTTAGTCTCAATCACAAGGAGTGAAATGTTAGAACTCGCCTCATAGTCCAGGTTACACTGTGGGTAAAATGTAACATGCCATATCTGCCACTGTTTCTGCTCTGATTGCAATTTTACAATACAAACATTTTTTATTCCATTATTTCTAATTCATATTAGGCTAGTTTTTATTACTGAGTTTCTTGTCCAACACATTTCACTGTACCATTAACCGTTTGTAAACCTACATATAACAAATAAACCTTGAACCAACATAATGACATAAGCATTATGACAAAAACTTGATATTGAATTTAATCAACACTTAAGTGAATTTTTAACATAATTGGTGTGTGTGTGTGTTTTGTTCTTACAACTAACCCAGACTATTGTAGCCATGAACTAGCTTAAACGGCTAAAACATTAGCACTGACAGCTAGCATAAAAAATATCCACATACACTCACAATAAACAAGATTTAAGTTTGAAGACTTACAGAGCAGACAGTGATATTACAGAAATAAATGAAGTA
>NW_019204087.1:0-112 GCF_002260705.1 Seriola dumerili
GCTAAAGAATGTTGAATAAAAATTTGGTGGTGAAAAATGGTTTTTGTGCTAATTTAAGAGCAGTTAAAACAGACCGGTCAATTTTGACCGGGAACACTAAAGTAAGGGGCGG
>NW_019204088.1:0-123 GCF_002260705.1 Seriola dumerili
CAGTTGTAGAATATAAACTCCCTCTGGTCCCTCAACCCCTAGGTTTTCAGCCAAATAAATAAATGGGCTTAATAGAATTAAAGAAAAACAGGACAAGGCCTTAGTTTTAGCTCTGCCCTGTGT
>NW_019204089.1:0-122 GCF_002260705.1 Seriola dumerili
GTCGACAAACTGCAGCACGACTCTCTGAATGACAAAGAACAAATAAGATGAATGAATAAATAAGTCAATGTTTCAACATTTTCTTCCCCTGAAGAATGAGTAAATGAACATATTTCCCTCCA
>NW_019204090.1:0-104 GCF_002260705.1 Seriola dumerili
AGGGTGGTGCAGTGCAGCAGTGCCACTGCAATGAGCACCTAGCAACAAAAATGTCACAGGAAAAAAAAAAAAAAAGAAAAAGACAAGAGTTTGAAGCACCGCTC
>NW_019204091.1:0-116 GCF_002260705.1 Seriola dumerili
CAGAAGCCTGTTAGCTTAGCACAGCATTAAAACTGGAGCGGGGTGAGGAAACTACCCTGTGTTTTTTTGTTGTTTTCTACTGTTAAATATAAAATAATATAATTAATGTAGTAACT
>NW_019204092.1:0-111 GCF_002260705.1 Seriola dumerili
CTGATTATTCAAAATGTCATAGAGGAGGAAATTGACAATCGGACTCGCATCATGAGCATAATCTTCTTCTTGAAGGCAAAACACTGCTTTACACCCCCTCCCCCACCCCCC
>NW_019204093.1:0-403 GCF_002260705.1 Seriola dumerili
CTGGACATGAGGCTGGACATGAGGCTGGACATGAGGCTGTGTGACGGAGACGCCGCCGTGGAGCAGACGGCCGAGTCTGCAGCGTCCAGCTGCCGCAGAGACGCCGAGCGGCTCGACGCACCGGACTGCAGCTGTCATCAGCCGCCTGCAGAGTGAGACTTCACCCAACACTCACCAGCAACCAGAACGATGCTGCATTGTGTTTTACTCCTGACAACATGTGTCACTACAATTCACCTTCAGATTCATCTTTTAATCCGAAATATATATATATATGTGTCTCAGTGACGACAGGTGGTTGCTCCTGACGACCATCTACCTGCTGATGAAACACAATCAAAACCGCGAGCTGATCGATTTCAGCTTCAACTTGGAGCCTTCAGTCACAAAGTAAGATCACTTC
>NW_019204094.1:0-130 GCF_002260705.1 Seriola dumerili
AGTCCTTGCCTGTATTACAGTGTCCATACAGAAGTTAATGTAGTCTCCAACAGTACATTCCAATCTGTCCACTCAAAACTTTCTTTTAGACACTCACTGGCCTCCGGTGTCCAGTTCCTGAATGAGCAGG
>NW_019204095.1:0-188 GCF_002260705.1 Seriola dumerili
AAATGCAATAAAAACTTATAATACACCTGCTCAACCTGCGTAAATGTGAACATTTAGAACACGCAATTTTAATCTGTTCTTTCTGTCCACAGTAACAAGCACAGCACTCTAGTACATACTTTTTTGAGAAATGTTTATTTTCCTTTTTGTTGTATTTTTATTTTTACACCACAGTAGGTCAAGTTTAC
>NW_019204096.1:0-112 GCF_002260705.1 Seriola dumerili
TCTCTACTAGATGGTATTTCATTTCCAGGCCACAAAGGGGATGTAGAAACTCCTAGTTCTAGTACCTAACACTTTAACATGACATCGATTCAAATGAGTTTTAAGAGCATTC
>NW_019204097.1:0-102 GCF_002260705.1 Seriola dumerili
TGTACGTTTTAGGATTGATCTTAAAATTTTAACTTTCGTTTACAAATCATTACATGAGCTAGTTCCATTTTACCTGTCAGATCTTTTAGTGGCACATGTACC
>NW_019204098.1:0-120 GCF_002260705.1 Seriola dumerili
ACAGAGTCACCAGAGGCCTGGACTATGACGCAGGTTCAACAAACCCAGGTTAACTTTTCATTTTCTGGCTTCACTGAACCCAACACTGACTGTCCTGATAACCTGTACTATGAAGCTGTT
>NW_019204099.1:0-178 GCF_002260705.1 Seriola dumerili
TTCATATATTGCACATTCACTTTTTATTTTATTCACAGACATTACAGTATAAAAATCTACTATACGATCACCCTAAAAGTATTTTATTTTATTTGTATCACAGTTCCATCTTATTTGTGATGTGAATGAAAATGAGGATTGAACAAGAGAGACTGATGTGCCCATGAGAGAGGAGAAA
>NW_019204100.1:0-141 GCF_002260705.1 Seriola dumerili
GTGTTCATGATATCCTGAAAAGTTTATTTTTTATCATTAGAAATCAAATAACTTGTTTACGCATTATTGATTATTAACATTATATAAGTGATGTATTTATATTTCTGTAGTGAATATTTAAATGACATTTTTATCCACAAC
>NW_019204101.1:0-106 GCF_002260705.1 Seriola dumerili
GTAGTTTTTACAGTTTTTTATAGTTTTTTTATAGTTTTTAAAAAAAAAATCTTTATAGCTTTAAAAATTTTTTTTTACAATTTTTATAGTTTTCACTAAGTTCTTC
>NW_019204102.1:0-181 GCF_002260705.1 Seriola dumerili
AGAATATTTAACATTTTTGTATTAAAAATGACTGAAATTGTTAATTAATTACCAAAATAGTTGCATTTTGATTTTCTGCGAGTCGACTAAACGATTTAACAACTAAACTTTAAAAAGTTACATTTATATTTACAAATTAATTAACCTGGTTTTAAAAATATGTTGTTAAATGTTTTATAAA
>NW_019204103.1:0-135 GCF_002260705.1 Seriola dumerili
GTACTGGAAGAAATACAACGTTGTATAAAAAGTCACAATTAATTTTCACATCAGTCAAACCTCAGTCACTATCAAGAGTCAATATCATATCAAATGATTATGCTCCGAATATATTTCTCTACCTCTTAACAAAAC
>NW_019204104.1:0-142 GCF_002260705.1 Seriola dumerili
TTAAGCGAACGCGACAGCCCGCAGGTGGGTGACAATTGCAGTCACGTGTTGCGGTCGTCATTTGCGGTGAGTGCACAACGGCAGTGTTTCATCCACGCACGTCGCCAGTGAGTATATCGTGTACACAGTGTGCTACATTTGA
>NW_019204105.1:0-147 GCF_002260705.1 Seriola dumerili
TAAAAAACTGCATTTTATGTGTTGCACTGGCCCTTTACAAAGTTTTGAACAAGTGAAAAGTACTGGTTATGGAAAAATCTTCAAATTATAACTCAGGTGAGTGATATTAAGTCATTTTGTGTCAGAAAACCCCTTTCAGTATCAAAT
>NW_019204106.1:0-518 GCF_002260705.1 Seriola dumerili
CCCCCAACCCCATCCACCCCCTCTTTTCCCCCCTTAAAGCCTTTGCTGACCTTCTTGCTCCTATGTTCACCTCTGTACTCAACCTCTGCCTGGAGCAGTCTGTGGTCCCCCACATGCCTCAAAAGGTTCGACTGTTGTCCCTGTACCCACAAACACTCAAGGCAGACATCTTGTCAGATGATCCTTTATAAACACTTTGAAACAGGACTTAGTTGATTTTCTTTCCATCATCCCCCTCAGTGTTTACTGGAGAAAAAAAAGTGTCATAGCAAAGCGTCTGAATACTTATGTCAAAGTGATTTTTCAGTTTTTCCTTTTTAAATAAATTTGTAAAAAATTCTAAAGTTCTATTTTCACTCACTTCACTTTATGGGGTAATTAGAGTAGATTTCTGAGGGAAAAATGTTGCATAACGCTGCAAAAAAATAAAATGTGAAAAAAGTGAAGGGGTCTGACCACAACCACACGTCAGATTTTGGTTGGACACTGAGCAACTATCACTGCTGTCTCATAGACGA
>NW_019204107.1:0-439 GCF_002260705.1 Seriola dumerili
GCCGAACGCGCTAACCGATTGCGCCACAGAGACATGTTTGTCCCCTGGGGGTGTGGCCTAAATGTTCAATCTCCACCCACCTGAACGTGTCATAGTATCATTTATTCCTGGTAGAAGGCTGATCAGTAATGTTTCTACCTGATCTCTAACTTAATATTTGAACCAAAAGTGTTCATTGTTAGAGTAATAGAACAATGCTTCATAATTTATTCTTTCATCTAGGCCTATCTATTTTGTAAAAAATGGAAACTGTCTCGTTTTGGCTTGTCTATGGTATGGGAATTTACTGTTGGGTAACAACTGATTATGTTTGCTATTCTTGGTTTTAAATCTTCATTTTGTTTCTTTAACCCTTCCCTCTCACCACAGAAAGTAGGGTTTTCATGTAGATTATGTATCATTGTTAATGTAAATGTAAAACGTCCCTGGGTGGGCTTGA
>NW_019204108.1:0-101 GCF_002260705.1 Seriola dumerili
GGCTTGTCTGTCCTCACATGCTATATCTTAGCTCAGTTTACCCACCCACTTCATGACACTACGTGGACACCCAATAGTGTGGTCCATGTTCTATTCTCAGT
>NW_019204109.1:0-112 GCF_002260705.1 Seriola dumerili
CCTTTCTCTACTATGATATTTTTGTACCTTACTTTACTATGTTGTTATATAAGTTTTCATTCCTTGTTCATATGCTTTATGACATTTTTATGCCTATACTATGTGGTTTTTA
>NW_019204110.1:0-102 GCF_002260705.1 Seriola dumerili
GGCATAAAATTGTCAAAAAACGTCGTAGTATAGTAAGGCTTAAAATGTCATAGTATAGTAAGACATAAAATTTTCAAAAAAGGTCATAGTATAGTATGGCAT
>NW_019204111.1:0-357 GCF_002260705.1 Seriola dumerili
GTCTCACCTCTGCACAGCTGCCCGCTCGCTGTGTGAGGAGGGTGTGAGCGTCAGAACGTTGGTTCTGGAAAAGTTACAGAGAAAGGTGTGAAATAAAAAGTGTCTGAGGAGCAGATGTGACGAAGCGTTCCGGCTGCTTTAAGACGTTTGTTTGACTTTGAAGTGGATGTTCCACCTCCAGTTCATCTGGTGACGCTACAGAACTCAGGTACGCGCTGTCGTCCTCTTGGGTGGCGGACGCCGTGATATGAAGTCGTCTTTGGCGCCAAGATATTGGCGGCAGATTAGTAAACGGCGTTCCACTAGTGAACATCTTGTTATCAAAATATAAAATTGTAGTAAGTACATTTTGGGAGC
>NW_019204112.1:0-104 GCF_002260705.1 Seriola dumerili
CTGAAGAATACACTGCGTGACATTTGCCTTGCAATCTGCTGTCAGTTTTGGCAGTGGGAACAGAGCAGAAGCCTCATGACTCTGCCCAGAGCAGCAGCATATTA
>NW_019204113.1:0-117 GCF_002260705.1 Seriola dumerili
TAGTATAGTATGGTATAAAAATGTAAAAAAAATGTCATAATATAGTATGGCATAAAAATATAAAAAAATGTCATAGTGTAGCATTGCATAAAAATGTAAAAAAACATCATAGTATAG
>NW_019204114.1:0-137 GCF_002260705.1 Seriola dumerili
ACCTCTTTCTGTCTGTGGTTTTGTGCTGTGGTCTGTCTCGAGACGGACGCTCGAACCATCAGCAGTGTCTGCAGAGTCTAAAATAAAACAGCAGCTGATGAGACTCTTCTTACACCGTGGTTCTCAAACCCCAGCGT
>NW_019204115.1:0-163 GCF_002260705.1 Seriola dumerili
TGTGCATGTGTGTATTGTTGTGTGTGGCTGTAGAGCTGTCTACCATAGAGCCTCCAAAATGCTTGTGGTACCAGGTTGAGACACTTATACAGTATCCATAAGGTGGTGATGGTGTGTGTCTGTCAATGTATGTGTGTACATGGTGTTGGGAACTGCCAAAGCT
>NW_019204116.1:0-146 GCF_002260705.1 Seriola dumerili
TGCAACAATACTTGACTCTTGTCTGTTGGACTCTTTCTGCCAACTTTTATATATTTCTTTCTGATGGTTATAATTTATCTCCACCATGGTTGATCCATTCAGTTAATTTCTTTAACTTCAACTTGCCCTTTCTCTCCATAATATTT
>NW_019204117.1:0-117 GCF_002260705.1 Seriola dumerili
TATACTAGGTGCTCGAAGATGCGAAAATGGAGATGTATAGAGATACGTTGATGTGGCTCTATGGTGGCTTCCTAGCATGTGGAGAAGCAAACAGATTTTTGGAAGGAACCAACACCA
>NW_019204118.1:0-109 GCF_002260705.1 Seriola dumerili
AGGGAGAGAGACAGAGGAGATGATATGCGGCAAAGGACCACGGGTTGGGTTTTGACCTGGGCCCGCTGCGGTCCTGTTAGGACTAAGCCTTAATGATGCATGCTCTCTA
>NW_019204119.1:0-761 GCF_002260705.1 Seriola dumerili
ATAATAATAATAATAATAATAATAATAATAAAACAAACAATACACACACAAAACAATAATAATAAAACTGCTTTTATCGCAGTGAGATTATGAATGCAGGACTTTGACTCATAGTTGAGCGTCTTTACATCGTTGTATTTACAGTAAAGTAAAAGTACCTTTCACTGTCACACTTAGACTTCCTGAAGTTATTTTTATCGTCATTAGACAAAGTTTCTGAGTTGTACTTCATGAAAATCTTTGGACTTTAAAGTTGCAGTTGAATAAAACCTTCACGCAGACATTTGAGTAAAGACAAGTCTGGCGTTCATCCATGTAGTTAGAGCGCTCATTACCTTTACAAACCTTTTTAGTTCCAGTAATTAATCATGAGTCAAAGACTGGAAAGTTAGACGGGATCCGATCTCAACACCAAGTCCCAGTTTCACATCCGACATGTTGAGACGGATGAAACTTGAATGTTTCTGATGTTACAGTGATTTTCTTTTTTAATGTGCTCTACTCTGAAGTGAGCGACAGCGTTTATTGGCTCGAACACGATCAGTGAAATCCTCTCTAAGCCTCTTCCCCTCAGCTCTGCACGCTCATCAAACTTCACTCAAATATGTTATGATCTTCTAACTGCATGTGAGGAATGCTGCTTAATGTCACCGTCTGTCAGTCCGACTTAACGCCAGCCGCTCTCTAACACGGCGAATATGTTCAACCCTGTGATGTCATGGCTTGAGAGTCGGGGATGAGAAACTGCCAGCACGCGATGG
>NW_019204120.1:0-275 GCF_002260705.1 Seriola dumerili
TAAAGAAAACATGTTACATGAGGGACCTATTTAATGTAAGTGTATATTCAGGCTACACTATATCCTACTAAAAAACTGTTTTCTCAATCAGTGTTCTGTACAAAAACACTATACTGGTGACAATCACCTGAGTCAGCAAACATCCTCAGTACAATATTACCACATTTAATATATGGTCATAAAAATGAATGAAAAGACTTTAACTTGACTGTTTACAAAAAGATGAGTACTGACCTGAGAGTTTCTAGTCTGCAGTGTTGTCTCTCCAGTCCAGC
>NW_019204121.1:0-250 GCF_002260705.1 Seriola dumerili
ATTTGTTGCTGATCTCAGCAAATCGTGAGATGTAATCGTTTAATGGTTGTATGTTGTGCATTATCTTATATCATAGTTCTTTTATTTTGATAGGAATAGTACGTTTGTAAACAAGAAGCCACATTTTTCCACTGAATATTAGAAAATAGAGAATCCCTGCCTCAGTATCACTTTGGTCTGCAACTCCTCACATCGAAATACCACAGCTCCACAGAAGGAGGCGGTGTCCATATTACAGGAAGCAGAAAAA
>NW_019204122.1:0-127 GCF_002260705.1 Seriola dumerili
GACTCCAGGTACATACACAAAATAATTTCACCTGAGTCTATGAAGGGTGGTTTGGTTTTGTTGGTATGGTTCATTTAGATGTGTCTACGTTCAGGATAAATATTTATTTACAAAAGTAATTACGAAA
>NW_019204123.1:0-421 GCF_002260705.1 Seriola dumerili
TTACGTTTATCACCATACACTTTAGTTATGGCGTTTCATTATGGTGAGTAGGTTTTGCATTTCTGTTTTTTTCTTTACACTGTCCATGATGGTGATACATTACATTTTGGTAAAATGTATGTTAATAATCTAAAAAGTGTCATTGCGACAGCTCGTTCTGCTGTGTCAATGTGTCAGACAGTCGCTATTAACAATGTTTATTTCAATAAACCATTTGTAAACTTTATGCAACCTGTGGACATTCATATTTATTGGCGAGATTGTTACAGTAGTTTCACAAGTTATATCCGATGTTGATCTTATATTTCAAACTGTTTGAGCATGTAATCATAGTGCTTTATAGTAGGCTATTCAAGAGCTTTTGCAATGGCCTTCTAACGTTATGCCATGTTAACTAAATATAATGTAAGATATTTAGAGA
>NW_019204124.1:0-146 GCF_002260705.1 Seriola dumerili
TTTTAAAAATCTTTAGCTGCTTTAGTTTTTATCGCTGCTGCTTTTAACGAGTCTTGTGTTGTTTTTAAAAGTGACCTGGAGAACTGTTTCACTTCCATGAACGCTGAAATGATCTGATTCTGAATATTATATATTATATGTTGAAT
>NW_019204125.1:0-147 GCF_002260705.1 Seriola dumerili
CATTGTTACAGAGCAATAAAAAGCACGGGGTGAGGTTTTTGATTTTTAATATATTTTGTTCATTAATTTTTTACACACTAATTTTTTGTTTTTATTCCTCTGCGCAGGCGACAGTCAGAACCAGAGCCGTATTGTTTTCAGGTTGTC
>NW_019204126.1:0-115 GCF_002260705.1 Seriola dumerili
GCACGACACAGAGCGAAGTCAAGTGAACCCTACCCAGTTTGCTGAGGACGTGCCATGAGCACTTTAGTGTGAAGCAGCACCTGGCAAAAAAATGGGCTGGGATCAGATATAAAAA
>NW_019204127.1:0-118 GCF_002260705.1 Seriola dumerili
AAATTTTCTATATAATTTATTGTTTATATTCACAGGTGCGGCTCCAAAGCCGTACATCACAATATTTGGTGAAACACAGGACGGGGTGCAGCTGCAGTGTGAGGTTCATGGTGCTTCA
>NW_019204128.1:0-103 GCF_002260705.1 Seriola dumerili
GATCCACACTGAGTTTACCATTTGATGGTAATAATGCATGACGTTGTTTGCAAACTTCCATAAGACATGAAGAAAAAGAACAATTTTTTCAGTATTTTGTTTG
>NW_019204129.1:0-108 GCF_002260705.1 Seriola dumerili
ATTATGAGTATATTTGTTAAAGATACATGATAATTTGACTGATTTTTCCAGCCCACATCCTCTCTGTGTTGTGTATTGATGAAACCATGACGCTGTCCGTGGTGCTGA
>NW_019204130.1:0-117 GCF_002260705.1 Seriola dumerili
GTTGGGCCTTCGCTGATAACCTACATTGTTCAGTGTGTGACCTTTAACTGTCATGAATCAATTTAAATTACATCCATTAATACCGTAGGAAACATAAGTTAAACTATTACAATAAAA
>NW_019204131.1:0-103 GCF_002260705.1 Seriola dumerili
AACATGTGATATTTCTGTGACATAGGTCAATCGTAAGTCCGTACCAAGCTACAACCTGAAGTAGGTTTAATGCATTTACAGGTTAGTGTTTGCTTTAAATTTG
>NW_019204132.1:0-146 GCF_002260705.1 Seriola dumerili
AATTATTAAGTTCTGTTAAGTTAATTCAATGAGAAAGATGAATGAATATTCTGAGTAGCATGTACTGAAAATATTTCAGTTGGCGTAATCGGTTATTTAATTTAACCATACTCAAAAAGTACATGTAACATAAACTCCAAATATTT
>NW_019204133.1:0-100 GCF_002260705.1 Seriola dumerili
ATTTCCAGTAGGCCTACATGTATTTTATTTGGTCTGCTGTCCACTGTTTCCTCTGTGACTGTACAAATCCTCATTTTTAATTCATATATTTCTCAAAAAC
>NW_019204134.1:0-105 GCF_002260705.1 Seriola dumerili
ATAGTAAGGCATAAAAAGTCATAAAATCATCATAGTATTATAAGGCATAAAAAGTCATAAAATTCACATAGTATAGTAAGGCCTAAAAATGTCATAAAAACGTCA
>NW_019204135.1:0-746 GCF_002260705.1 Seriola dumerili
GTGTGTGTGGAGGTGAAGGGGGGGGCAGCTGATTTGAGGGCCCTGGCAAACACAAAGGGGCCAGGACCTCCTCCACACATGCCCAACACAATGCCCCGGCCCTAATGCTTGTAAATCTATTCACACATCCAGAGGCCAAAGATAATAACAAGCTGTTCAGAATGAATTTCTAATGAGCACACCGAAGCCTCTCGCCATTGGAAACCTGCTTCTGGTTCAGCAGAAATCCTGCCGCACAGTGAGCCGTGAAACAAACGCGCCTGTTTAGCATTGATGCAGAGATGTGCACGTTCTCCGACGAACCAGCGGCGCCGGATAAACAACCGGCGAGCAGGAGGTGGTCACACTGAGGGAGATGAAGACCTTCAAACTGAGCAATGATCTCACAGATATGATGTTTTAAAAAGGTGTTTTGATCCACAGCTGCAGAAGATTTGGAATTTGCTGTTGATGCCATGCACCCTGTTGATAAGTCGATACTACTGCATATGCAAGTGTCAAAGCTGCATCACGCAGGATTTAATATTAATTTTAAATCTTGTGTGTATCAAATGATAAAGTTAAAACAGTGTCACAACAAGAAAGATGTCCAGACACAACTTTACTGCTGTGGTTCACTCTCAGAGGGTTTTTCAGTCCACAACCTGCTCAGCAGCAAACAGCAGAGACGTGATTTCTAGGAGACGAAAAGTGAGTGCAATACTATAAATGTCGTCCAGGAGAGACTGTCTGAAAATGAGCTCCAT
>NW_019204136.1:0-195 GCF_002260705.1 Seriola dumerili
GTCAAAAACTCAAATAGCTGTGAAAAAGTTGCTCAAATAAATATCTAAAGACTTCAATCTTTATTACCCGAAAAAACATAACTATTATTTTCTGTGTTTTAGGAATAGGATATGGTCAAGCCGTGATGAAACTTTATGACTTCAGCTTCATTATAGTCCAAGTCTGGGCTCTCTTCTACCTGGTGTTTTCATTCA
>NW_019204137.1:0-140 GCF_002260705.1 Seriola dumerili
GGTCTGAATAATGTTCCTGAGTTTTGTTTGAGTCTGTGGTTGGGTTGATTCGTCGAGGGGTCTGTAGTAGGTGGTGTCCATTAATTGTCTGTTAGCTTCAATGAGGTATTGTTGTCTGTCCATGATGATTACTTTTGATC
>NW_019204138.1:0-1245 GCF_002260705.1 Seriola dumerili
CTTATTCTTGTGAAACATGTGGGAAACTACTCACATCTAATTTAGGTTTGTTGATCCACTTGAGAACCCACACAGGTCAAAAGCTGTACCTTTGCAAGACCTGTGGGAAAGAATTTGGTCATAAGTCAAATTTGAGTGGTCATTTGCGAATCCACACAGATGAGAAGCCATATTTTCGCAAAATCTGTGGAAAAAGTTTTGGACGTAATTATCAATTGTATTCCCATATAAGAACCCACACATGAAACTATACCCTTGCAACAGTTAAGGGAAAAGATACTTTGATGTGTTTCAGTTGGGAGGCATATAATATCACATACAGGCTCTCACACAATCCATACATTTTGCGTTTGTAAGTGTATATGTGGAAGAGGATGCAGTTATAGTGGTTCATGGACAAAACACACAAGAAACCACAGAAGTGAAGAGCCACATAATTGCAGCTTTTGTGGGAGAAGTTTTTCTCAAATTGCACAATTGAAAATACACCTGAGACAAACAAGCAAAAGCTATAGAAAATTAACTATGTGCTTTTAAAAAGGTTCTGTATAAATACTGACTGTATTTTGTCAAATAATTTTGATAATAAAAATATTTTTATCAGCGCTGGTTATTCAGACTGATGTTGCCACATTGATGACTGAATGATTGCAACATCTAAGCGACATCTATTTAAGTGGTAGTAATACATACAATGATCTGTCAATACAGACAATAAAGCTTTGTAAGGTGATGATGTAAGCTCACAAGCTGGGGGTGAAAAAGTATACTATGATACAGTTTGGAAGGTTTTTGTACTTTGAGTCCCTTTATTTTGTGCTATATACTTCTACTTCCCTACATTACCAGCCAAATATTAAACAATTAGTCCACTACATTTACTGTACTTGACAGCTATAGTTAGTTTGCTGAATAATATTTTACACATAAAAACTTAGAATGAACTTATAGAACTTGATCAGCATGGCCCCAGCAACACAGAAAGGGGCTATTGTACATGAGCACCTTTCATACCTTGAATTACATTGTACAGAAAGTAATTTCCTAACTGATGCGTTAAATATAAAACTAGTGTTAACCAAATAACTCAAAAAGACATAAGTTGAATGTGGTAGTAGAGTAAATAATCTAATTTACCTATGAAATTAATCGACACAGAAGTACAATCATAATTTAAAGCGAGAAAAAAAAGCCCATTTCACTGCCGGAAATTCACAGTGTGACACACAGCGGAAGTAAATAAAA
>NW_019204139.1:0-107 GCF_002260705.1 Seriola dumerili
CCCCCCCATCAGCTCGCCAATCACTCCAGACCACGCATGTCAATCAAAGAGACACGCCCCCAAAATACCAATCTTTAAGGCTAAATATTTAATTAATTAGAGAACTA
>NW_019204140.1:0-120 GCF_002260705.1 Seriola dumerili
ACCCAAAAGAAATTCGGCTACCCACTGTCCTACATTAATAATGGAATTCTTTGCATCAATTATCAAATTCATTCTATATGTAGAATATTCCACTGCTTTGGACCTTCATTGTAATTTCAA
>NW_019204141.1:0-117 GCF_002260705.1 Seriola dumerili
TTTGGTGGTCAAAGGTCAAAGGTCACAGTGACATGTTTTTGGTCATTTAAAAACATTTTCTATCCAAATGGTCAAAGGTCAACTTCACTGCAAAGACACCACTGGCCATTATTCAAC
>NW_019204142.1:0-151 GCF_002260705.1 Seriola dumerili
TATATATATATATATGTATGTATATGAGTCATAGAACAGGAATTTGTGCCTTTTAAATTGTAATTAATATTTTACAGAAAATTCAGTTTATTTAGTATTTAGGTGTTTGACTGTAAAAGCTTGTCATTAATCCTACAACACTGTAAAAAAA
>NW_019204143.1:0-125 GCF_002260705.1 Seriola dumerili
TAGCTCCGGTAACTCCGGTCTCTGCTGTTCCCGGCGGGGAATCGGCGGCTCCAGGGCCGATCGAGTCTGCTAGCAGCGTAGGATTGAGCGTTGCCCTTCCCGGCGGGGATCCCGCTGTTGGTGCC
>NW_019204144.1:0-110 GCF_002260705.1 Seriola dumerili
TCCAATCCTCACCTATGGTCATGAGCTTTGAGTAATGACTGAAAGAACGAGATCGCGAATACAAGTGGCCTAAATTAGTTTCCTCCGCAGGGTGGCCGGGCTCAGCCTTA
>NW_019204145.1:0-134 GCF_002260705.1 Seriola dumerili
TGAGGTGACATTCCAGTCCAAGGGAGGCAACTTGCTCTGGTATTCTTCTCCCAGGACAGAGGAGGCAGAGCAAGAGTGGAAAACATTGTAAGGATGACGCCAGGGCCAACACGGTATGCAATATCTCATGTGGA
>NW_019204146.1:0-123 GCF_002260705.1 Seriola dumerili
AAAATATTTTCTTCCAACTATAAATATTCCGTAAATCTGGGACTATTGAGCGCACCTGAATATAAGCTGCACCAGGTAAATTTTACAAGAAAATAAATGTTGTACATATACAGGCCGCACTTG
>NW_019204147.1:0-103 GCF_002260705.1 Seriola dumerili
ATCTAATCAGTTTGTCCAAGTGAACGTACAGACAAACGTCCCGACGAAGGTACAGACAAATGAATGGATGAAGGTACGGACAGACGTACGGACGAACATCTGG
>NW_019204148.1:0-169 GCF_002260705.1 Seriola dumerili
AATAAATAAATAAATGTTCATTATTCAATGTGTTGAAATCAAATACATTTCCTGGAAACTATGTGCAATGCTGGAGCTTTAAATTGGTGCTTCAAAAGCACCGTGGGCGGAGTTTGGAGCTTGGACTTGGAGTGTAGTTCAGACCACAACTTCTCTGTAGGTCGATCTG
>NW_019204149.1:0-161 GCF_002260705.1 Seriola dumerili
GGCGCCAGCGTTCATCTGTAGATACTTCACACAATCTGACTCAGAAACTGTGTGTAAGACAGTGAAGTGTATTAAACCAACCGGACAGTTTGATACTGACACTTACATTTACCGTCACTTGAATAGACGCAGCGCGAGCCACTGACGCGAGTACGGAACGT
>NW_019204150.1:0-110 GCF_002260705.1 Seriola dumerili
CAAGAAGATAATAATTATCATGATTATGTGCAATAAAAAATTAGCAATAAAAAGATACCAACCATTTTAAGCTATAAAGAGACGGGGTGAGCCAGTTTACAGGAAAGGCC
>NW_019204151.1:0-110 GCF_002260705.1 Seriola dumerili
AAGGCCTTTAATCATCCATGTCACCCAGACCCATTCACCGTGTTGTTTGGGGTGGCCAACCCAGACAGTGCGAAAAGCGGTTGTGAAGCTAAGGCTATCTCCCTCTCAAC
>NW_019204152.1:0-132 GCF_002260705.1 Seriola dumerili
ATGTATAGATGTTTATTCATATTTCTCTTCTCTATTTTTTAAAAAAAATCCGTTTAAATCTGTTTAAATGTTTAATTTTAGCGGATTTTTATATACTATTTTTCATTGGCAGATGCTCATGTCCAAGGCTAT
>NW_019204153.1:0-142 GCF_002260705.1 Seriola dumerili
CTGCTGTTCACAGCACTTGGATACTGAGGGATTTCCTCAAACAGCAGCACCTGTATGACTTCTGTTATGGAGAATGTTTATTCGTAAGTAATTTTGCTGAAGAAATTGTTGATCTTGTTGTGACCTTTTTAGGCCCCATTTT
>NW_019204154.1:0-263 GCF_002260705.1 Seriola dumerili
AAAGCAGATTCCCAAAGTCTCTGCTGAACTAAGAGACATGAAACCTCCGTGTGAAGACGAGTGAAGGTGTTTAAACACAACTCAAACACAACAGCAGTCGTGATGAGTTTGGGTCAGAAGCACAGTTTTGGAAAAGGGAAAATTTCATAGAGAAAACATCAATAAAATATACAGGATAATATAAAAACAGGGACCAGTCAGTTTACACATACAAATGAAATGGGAACAGACGTTGTCATGGAAACGTGTAATCAGGAAATACT
>NW_019204155.1:0-139 GCF_002260705.1 Seriola dumerili
CCACTTTTTCCATCTCATCCAATGAATCGCTCTCTCTGTGTCTTTAAATTTTGTAGTGTTATAAATTCGAATTTCTTTTCTACAGTGAGTGTTTTTTTAAAAATATGAAATTATATATAGAATAAAGGAAAAATGACCG
>NW_019204156.1:0-136 GCF_002260705.1 Seriola dumerili
TTACTTATTTAATAGTATCATATTTATTTATTTAATATCGGCCATTTTGGACCTTCAGTTTACTAACACACAGCCAATTCAATACTGAACCAGGACTGAACAACAGGTCGGTGAGCCAATCAGAAGAGAGGAGGCT
>NW_019204157.1:0-159 GCF_002260705.1 Seriola dumerili
GTGGGTTCAAACCCAGCATTTGACTATTTCTGTATGGACTTTACATTAAGTCTCTGAACCTGAGTAGGTTCTCTGAGTACTCTGGCTTGTTTCTGCAGTCCAAAGACATGCATATTTGAAGTTTTCGCAGCTTTAATGCCGTACTATACAATGATGTTT
>NW_019204158.1:0-134 GCF_002260705.1 Seriola dumerili
CTTCCTGTAAAATATCACAACTTGTCACTCATCATCTTCCCCTGACAGGTCAACAGGCAGACTGGACAAGGAGTTTGATAGTGTATCTGAATGTAAACTTTAAGGAAGCCTATTAAAACACATGAAAACTACAA
>NW_019204159.1:0-187 GCF_002260705.1 Seriola dumerili
GATTTTAAATCCCTGACCCGCAGACATGGGGTAAAGATCACTCCAATGTTCCCCTGCGGCGTCGAGGACATCAACCTGGCTGTGGGGGAGAAAGTCGGGCACAGCAGTTAGATCGGCTGCTCGGATGAACAGCGCCGTGGTCATTTTCCTGGACCAGGTGGAGAAGGTGAACCGGGTCATCGAGACA
>NW_019204160.1:0-388 GCF_002260705.1 Seriola dumerili
ATTTTTCCCTGCTTTTTCAAGTAGCGTGCCTTCCTGGCTATGTCGGCATTTTTTTTTGGTCAACTGCTCATTCATGAAGACATTGGATCCCTTATGCTTCCTTCCCTGTTTTAGTAGTGCAGATTTGCTTTTCCTGTTAACAAACTTGATGATGATGGCTGGTTTGTCGGTAGCGTTTCTCCTGTGCAGAGGGTAGCATGCCTAAATGTCATCACAGTCCAGCTTTATCCCCTTGGACTGCAAGAAGGCAGCCACTTGTTGCTCCGTGGAGCTGATATCCAGTTCACCAGGCTCTCCCCCGTTTCAGCAGTCACCGCCTGCACATATGACTGGGGTTTCATGTGGAATGATTACATCATTGGACCACATCCAGGACACTTTTCTGCTG
>NW_019204161.1:0-451 GCF_002260705.1 Seriola dumerili
CTACTGTAAATTTAACCCCCACATTTTCATGCTGCAGGTCTTTTACTCTGTGAATTTCTTTCAAATGGCACTTGGCAGAGTTGTTTGTATGTGATGTTTTTGTGTCGATAGAGTGACCTGATGGACGTTATTGAGAACTGTAGCCATTGATGTTTGTTTTGCATTTTCTCTGAATTATTGGGCAAAACCATGTTTACAATAGTGCTTTTTTGTTCAACTGAGGATATGGGGCCCCTTCCTCCCTAATGTTCCCGACCCTCAATCCAATGTAGACCATTCAAAACACATGTAAAATGTCACAAGACAGCGTACAAGGTATTGCTTCAAACAAGGTAGGCAGTGACTGGACCCAAGCAGTACTGATATTCTGCTGTATTGGGCTGATTTTACTGTAGAGAGAACAGTACTGTCAAGTTGTTTTGCGCCTGTGCTCTTGTCAAACTGTCTGAAT
>NW_019204162.1:0-123 GCF_002260705.1 Seriola dumerili
GTTTTTTGTCATTTTTATGCCTTGCAATACAATTTAATTGATGACTTACCATACTATAACGTTTTTGTGTCCTTTTATGCATTAATATAGTATGATGTTTTTTTTGACATTTTATGCCTTACT
>NW_019204163.1:0-114 GCF_002260705.1 Seriola dumerili
CTTTTCTTTCTTTTCTTTTTCTTATCTACACTTATCACAGTTTTCCCGCTGCTCAGCTTTGACTTTCTTTTATTTTTTCTGTGTTTATGCATCTTCTTACTCTGTCTTACAGTC
>NW_019204164.1:0-111 GCF_002260705.1 Seriola dumerili
TCAACCAACTTCTTTGAAAAGCATCTGACTCTTGAGCTACAATTTTCTTCTCCGTTCAGTCGGTAACAGCGAGAGAGTGAACCAAAATTTGTCTCTAAATTTGCAAATCAG
>NW_019204165.1:0-289 GCF_002260705.1 Seriola dumerili
ATCTGTGAATTAACAGCCAAACTGCTATTTTAAGCATTATACCAATAATAATAATTTTATTTATTTTCCATTTCTGTAAAGAGAAATTACTGTATTATGTATTAAAAATTATAAAATTGTTAAATTCATTCATCAATGAAAAATGCCACTAAGACAGCTGCTAATGCTAGAGCTAATGAAAATGGGGGGCATGTCTATATACTGTACACTGCCATGTATGTCATTGCCAGTATTATAATCGTAGTCATCATCATTATTGTAGAAAAGAAGCTAATCCTGATGATCAGTG
>NW_019204166.1:0-168 GCF_002260705.1 Seriola dumerili
TTTTGATTGTCTGCTTTAGGGGAGGACAGCAGGGCAGTGTGCTCTCTTTCGGAGGAGTGGACGAAAACTTGTTCCGGGGACAGATCCACTGGACACCTGTCACCTCTGAGACCTACTGGCAGATCGGCGTTCAAGGGTCTGTGTTTTTCAACATATTGCAAACATAAA
>NW_019204167.1:0-101 GCF_002260705.1 Seriola dumerili
CAAGTAACAAACATAAACAGATTCTTTAGCAAGTGCTCAGCAGCCTTAGAGCGCCACTTATTTTGATGTGTTGCTGTATTGAGATGTCTAGGTGGGAGAGA
>NW_019204168.1:0-140 GCF_002260705.1 Seriola dumerili
TCACCTCTCCTCCAGCTGCACTGAGAAGCCAGGTGGTGGCGAGGGAGGGAGGGAGGGAGGGAGGGAGGGGTTGAGCCGAGGGGAGGCGAGGACACATGGTTGCCGTCATAAGTCGCAGTGTGAGTGTTGGTGTGCATGAA
>NW_019204169.1:0-143 GCF_002260705.1 Seriola dumerili
GTGCATAGTACCAAACACAACAGATTACTAAACCTAAACATGGGGCCTTCAGGGCCTTCAGACAATAAACATTTAAACTGTCATACATACACAACATTATGTATGACAAAGTGTTATACATAATGTTGACCAGTCATTATCCA
>NW_019204170.1:0-113 GCF_002260705.1 Seriola dumerili
ACCAATTGTGTGTTGTCTAATGAACAATGGGAGACAAAAGGTCAAACAGGACAGGTTAAGTGCAGAAGAATCCCAGTTTAAATTTTTGATGACTAGTCTTCATGTGCAAAGCA
>NW_019204171.1:0-271 GCF_002260705.1 Seriola dumerili
GACTGGCTGGGACCAGAGAGCATCTATCACATGAATCACTTGTATTAAAAAGTTTTTTAAGTTTAGCTTTGGAATAATGTATCCTGTGTAGGACCTTAAACTGAATTAATGTCAGACCGGCACAAGATGAGGTGGAGTTAACCCTGTCAAGGGCCCTCACCCACCATTCATCTGACAGGGAACAACCTAGCTCCCTTTCCCATGAATTTCTAGTCGCCAGTGGGGATGATAGTGATGACATGATCAATTTCACCACAACTGAGATAAATCC
>NW_019204172.1:0-414 GCF_002260705.1 Seriola dumerili
TGAATACAAAACATAACCTCACAACACCTCACCACAACTCAAACATGACAATATGTGAGAAAAAAACACCCAGAAACACACAGCTGTACTTCAGAGACCAAATGCAGCCAGATGTTTCTTCAGGGTCCTGAGCCATGAAGCATGTTCCACTTATGAGCTGGTTCAGTTAACTCTCCAGTTATCAGCGTCTTCACATGACAGAGGCAGAGAACTTAATTATAGCTGCACATATGTCACTCACTAGAACCATGAGTGCATTACTTAATGTGGCATGAGAACAAGTGTTGACACCAGCAGGGAAATAAGGTTAATGTTAGAAAGCCCATGTTGTTATATGCCGTTGCTTGTTCATGGTTATCAGTCATTCATTATGTGTCATTCACTGATAGTTTGTTTTCATTGTGATTTGTAATG
>NW_019204173.1:0-141 GCF_002260705.1 Seriola dumerili
TGTAATGCCATCTCACTGAGATATTATACACGCTGTGCAAAGTGATGGGCTTGTAGCATATAGATTGTTATTCTGATGCTGTTATGCTCCAAAATATTGTTGTATAGATCATAGTATAGGCTATGTTGAAATATGTTGCCC
>NW_019204174.1:0-154 GCF_002260705.1 Seriola dumerili
AGAGGATGACACACTGAATTTCCCTCGATTGACATCATCCTCAGGCAACAACAACCATGTCTCCAGCCCAGTGTTTCCTCATTGAGTTTGACATTTCTTCTTATTAGTCTAATAATAGAAAATGTGTATGTTTTTTGGATAAAAATATTTTGAT
>NW_019204175.1:0-164 GCF_002260705.1 Seriola dumerili
TGGGTAATACATACAATATATAAATGAATTTGAATATGAATATATATAATATAATATGAGTGAGTCAATAAATAAATAGCTATATAATTGAATAAGTGAAAAAATTATTTGCTTTTTATTTTTTTAAAAAATATTTATTTTAGGGGACTTTTATTTCCAAATGT
>NW_019204176.1:0-102 GCF_002260705.1 Seriola dumerili
CATAGTTAGGTAAGGTATCAAATGTCATAAAAACGTCATTCTATAGTAAGGCATAAAATATCATAAAAAAAAACTTAGTATCAAATGTCTTAAGAACGTCAT
>NW_019204177.1:0-564 GCF_002260705.1 Seriola dumerili
ATGTTGGACATGGAGCCACTGACAAAAACAGCAGGCTGTGACGGCCACTCAGAGGTGTTGATGACCTCAGAGGCAATGGAGTTCACCTTGTGTGAAACCTCCGTCTCGATCAGTTCTGTCAGCTGCACAGCACTCTCATATGTGTCCTTTTGGACATCAAGAGAAAGAGCCAGAGCAAAGCTTTCAGAGAGGGAGTCTCCCACATTTGTGTCGAGGTTCTCCAGAGATTTGCTCAAATCGTCCTGAGTAGTCTTCTTATGGAAGCTCTTCTCGATAATTGGTTTTACAGCTCTGAGACAATAATACAGAGTGTCTGCACCACTTCTGCACACAAATCAGCCAGCGTGGCTGTTGTGTCCGAGTCCTGAATCCCTGCAGCTAACAGGTTCCACTGTACTGCAGAGAATCTCTCAAAATATTTATTCACAATGGGCAAAACAGCCTCTGGCGGGATGTTGGTGGGGCTGTCCATCTGGTTCATGGATTGCTCCATGACAGACAATTCTTCTTTCACTAGAACTTGTAATCAGTTTCAGCTTGTTGTTGAAAACTTCTGGAAATTTT
>NW_019204178.1:0-118 GCF_002260705.1 Seriola dumerili
GAATCCTGAAGTTAATTTCAATACCTTTTTAAAAGACCTTCTCTTTACCACAGCGGGACTCCAATCAAGTTGTAGAAACATCTCAAAGATGACCAAGATAAATGGAAGCAACCTGAGC
>NW_019204179.1:0-140 GCF_002260705.1 Seriola dumerili
GACAACCCTTATGACATCACTATGACATCATTGGGGGTTGTTTGCACACACCTGAAAAAGTTCTCCTTAGCCACAGCCGACATTGTGCCTTTATTCTATTGCAAATGCACTCCAGACATTCAGTTTTCCTCTACCGCAAA
>NW_019204180.1:0-143 GCF_002260705.1 Seriola dumerili
GGCCTGGCTGCAGGTGCCGGGAACGGAGGTGGAGGTGGAGGTGGATGCGGCGGCGGCGAGAGAGAGAGAGGGGCCTGTACTTCTGAGGCTGAGAGAAAAATAACGTTTTTCAGTTACATGACAGAATCAGATTCATGTGTTCA
>NW_019204181.1:0-100 GCF_002260705.1 Seriola dumerili
ATCGCGAAAATGAATGTATAAATGGGATTGTGCGCTACATTTTTTTTTTTTTTAAACTGCTTTTTTTTCTGCCTCTGTTCAGGAGCCACGTAAACTCAGC
>NW_019204182.1:0-159 GCF_002260705.1 Seriola dumerili
GCTGAGGACTGAGGACAGAGCTTCACAACTTCTCTCTGACAGTTTACAGCCACTGAGTCTGAAGAGTAATCAGTAAAACAATTAAGATACAACATATTTTAGGTAAATGACAGGTCAGAATTAGGGCCCGACCGATTAATCGGCCGGCCGATTTAATCG
>NW_019204183.1:0-134 GCF_002260705.1 Seriola dumerili
AGATTTCCTCAGCTATCAGAGAGGTGCAGCTGCAGTGACTGCATGAATAATCGATTCTAAAAATCTCATAAACAGGTATCAATCTTTTAATACTACTTTGATTTCCAGAGGTGAATATTCCACCGACAAAGCCG
>NW_019204184.1:0-109 GCF_002260705.1 Seriola dumerili
AACATTTAGACAATGTAAAATACGAAATGCTCATAGATACACTGGCTGGACTTTATCAGTCTATCAAGTACAAACAATATCTGTTGCCAGTGTCCCTGCATGGCACCAA
>NW_019204185.1:0-101 GCF_002260705.1 Seriola dumerili
TAGTATACTATATCATTTTTTGGCATTTTTATGACTTACGATACTCTGTTGTTCTACGCCTCTGCATACTATGTTGTTTTTATGACTTTTTATGCCTTAAT
>NW_019204186.1:0-375 GCF_002260705.1 Seriola dumerili
GTGTGTGTGTGTGTGTGTGTGTGTGTGTGTCAGTCAATCAAAAGAGGCAATAAAAACTAAAAAGGACAAATCAAGCAAGGCAAATATGGTAAGAATGTGAAGACAAAAGGCTGAATGGGAACAGTTGCTAAGAGGCAGGTAAACACACTAAGCTCCGCTCAGTTGCAGTTCCTATGTCCATCAAAATTTCCATTTCCAAAATTAGAAAAGTTCATTTTAACTCAAAACTTTTTTTATTTCACACAAGTTTGATCAGCTGTAGTTATAGCTATAGTAGTTTTTTGGGGATTTTTTTCGGGGGTGGGGGTGGCTGACCTTTTAATGTCTCCAGCTTAATCCTTTTAGGGGTGGGGACTGTTAGCATCAGCTAGATGC
>NW_019204187.1:0-128 GCF_002260705.1 Seriola dumerili
CAATAGTGGCAGACACTGTGTTTGGTCAGCAACCCTTCACAGTCTGTTACACTGAAGATGTGCATGTGGAATACATGCGGAGATAAATTAATAGCCCCCCATACTATAGTCAGTACATAATATGTTGT
>NW_019204188.1:0-202 GCF_002260705.1 Seriola dumerili
TTGAGCTCATTCTCAACTACAAAGGCAAATAATAGTATTTAAAGTACCAGAATACCATACTGCAATATGCATTTCAAAAGACTTTTTACACATTCACATTCAGTGACCAATACAAACGCAAATCTTCCAGTGTAACAGGGATTTCAGCCTCCAAAGGACTCCTAACACTGAAATGGTTCCTTTATTTAAAAAAGAAAAAAAA
>NW_019204189.1:0-107 GCF_002260705.1 Seriola dumerili
TGTAGTATACGTGGAATAATCCTCTCCAAATCATGTTATGAAAAATAAAGCACTACCAACCATGCAGATTTTTGTGGATTATTTTAAGATGTACTCACAAACAGCAG
>NW_019204190.1:0-149 GCF_002260705.1 Seriola dumerili
CACCTCACACTCACTACACTCAGAGTTTGAACTGCTTCCATCTAGCTGTCGATTCAGGGCCCCAACTGTCAGCCAGAACATGTATAAGAAGAAACTTTACTTTACTACTTGTTTTGTTTTTTATAAGATCTGCTCTCTGGCATTTATTT
>NW_019204191.1:0-127 GCF_002260705.1 Seriola dumerili
TCAAAGAAAAGCAAGTTCAATCTGCAAAACCTTTATTTTGTGAAGTTATTTGTCGCTTTGAGTAAAAGGTTTTTACTCACATTTCACATTAAGTGAGACATGTTCAGATGTCGTCTTCCCCAGCTCA
>NW_019204192.1:0-104 GCF_002260705.1 Seriola dumerili
GGTCATAATCGGGTCGGTTCCCAGCCCCCCCAGAAAAAAATTTTTTTTTATATTTTTTTTCATAAATATATTTATTGTGGTTTAATTATTTTATTTGCTCTATT
>NW_019204193.1:0-120 GCF_002260705.1 Seriola dumerili
ACTTTAGTAAAGAAAACAACAGCTGTGTTGGAATAAAAACGAGTGGTGTCCACTGAATGAATTCAGTCTTTCTTCACTGTGAAGAGGGAAGACTCAGATATTCACACAGTTTGTGATGAA
>NW_019204194.1:0-139 GCF_002260705.1 Seriola dumerili
TTAAAATGATTTGTGTTTGTTCAACCTAAAAAATTATAATTAATTGAAATGAAAGTAGGTTAGTTAAATTAATTTGATTCCCCCCTCCCTTAGGAAACATATGAGACCATACCTGGTTGAGGTGCTTTTATTTAAAAGT
>NW_019204195.1:0-140 GCF_002260705.1 Seriola dumerili
CCAAAACAAAGAATAGAGAAGCTCAGATTACAACACATGCAGAGGGGGTGTGACTTCTCCTTTGGACCCCATCACTCCACTAAACCTTTGCATAAAAAATAGTTGTTTGCTGCTAAATTATGGTTTAAAATGTATAGAAC
>NW_019204196.1:0-795 GCF_002260705.1 Seriola dumerili
GGGTACTCCAGCTTCCTCCCACAGTCCAAAGACATGCAGTTAAGGTTAATTGGCGACTCTGAATTGGGATATATGTCAGCCGTGTGATACACTGGAGATCTGTCCAGGTTGTACGCCGCTCTCGCACCATGTCAGCTGGGGTTGGCTCCAGCGGTATGGCTAATGAATTAATTGAATAATCTTTGAATCTTTTCATTCGGTCTTTTAAAGATCGAATGAAACTGGATTTTTGATGTTGATACCGGCATATTGACATTGGAGAGTTTTTCATATAATATAAACATATTGTTTGGCCACTTTCAGTTTCAGTTCAACATGTAAACACAACATTGATCTATAATCACCTTATAAAGTTGTTATAATGATTTGTTTTCTCCACATCCACAGTCACAAAGCAACCTTAGCATTCATTTGGAGTCACGTCTCTGACAACCTGTTGAATGAATGCATTCTTATATTGATTCACCAGCTGGTTGCTAACGACGTCTGTCTGCTGTTTGGTTCCTGCAAACCAAAACAAAAAGGTTCCAGCAGACAAAACCAAAACAGGAAACTGAAACCAGCTAAAAAATAAAACAAAACATTTATATCTGTAGGTGCTGCAGAGCTGGAGATAATTCTCTGTGTTTCAGATTACTCGCAATCATTTGATCCATCGTTGATACAAAACTATGTATTAGAGCAATTTTGAAGAACTGTGACGAAGACATTCACAGGATATTTTACATTTCAAAGATAAACCTGGCTCGCTGGTGGACAAACTACGCAGTTGGGCTGGGCTGGGTGCACACTGCT
>NW_019204197.1:0-114 GCF_002260705.1 Seriola dumerili
AATAAAAGCTTCTCGGTCCTGAAACCTCTCGATCTGACATTTAGTTACGTCTTTCAAGTCTCAGTGTTTGTTTCCACATGTGTGAAAGGGGGCGGGAGGGCGGCTTCTTGGGGG
>NW_019204198.1:0-545 GCF_002260705.1 Seriola dumerili
ATTTAAAGCTTTTTCTTGCTTAGAGACTGAAAAATGTGTGAACCTTGTTGTCAGTGGAGTCCCATCAACCCATTTCCATGTCCCCTCTGTCTCTCTGTCAGTGAGTCCAATCCACACATTATCCTTCAACTGTCTCGTGAAATCCTTTTTATACAGAGAAAAAAACCATCAATAACTTAAACTTAACTTGATTCCATCCTCCACCTCAGACAATGTGCGTTCATCAATGTGTTTTTAATACGTACACATAGACATACTCTACCTGTTCTTCTTTGCTGTTGATAATCATCAGGTCTGCACCTTTCTGAAGACAGTCATTTCTACTGTCTTGCCAGGTTTTCTTGGTAGAAGAAATGTAATAGACTCTATCGCTGAAATACACCCATCCTTTTTGAGCATAAAGACAAACAGAAGCATCTCATTAACAACAGGAATTAACAAATCATTTCTCATTGGGATGAAAGGGAGATTTGTTATTTGTTTGTTATAAAAGGGGAAAAAGTAACAGCTACTGCTGCTGTATGGTTGAACTGTTATGATGTCCT
>NW_019204199.1:0-128 GCF_002260705.1 Seriola dumerili
CTAACTGTCAATCATTTGCTTGTTTTTCATTTCAGACTAACTTCTCATTTACTTTGACATGACCTCCAAGTTAATGGACGAGCGACACGAAGGCACTTCATGTTACTTATTTTCATACTTCTTTAGTG
>NW_019204200.1:0-1252 GCF_002260705.1 Seriola dumerili
ATTTATCAATATACCTGTAAAAAATTCTCATGTCCCAAACTGTTTTCTCTTCTCTGTGCAGTGTGCTTTCTCTCAGGTTGTAGGTCTTCCTGGTTGTATCTCATTTTCTATTTGAATTTTTACACGTTGTTTTTCCTTTAGGGAGATAGTGCTCTCTAGTGTCTCTTATTTAACAGGGGACAACATATGTCAGAAGACAACATATGTCCATAATTGTTTTCTCACTCTTTGTATTTTAGATCTCCGGGCACCTTCATAAATGACTTTTTTCCTATTCTGTCCACTGTCAGGAAATGTTACTCTATGCAAGCGAGGATTCAAAGACCTCCAGACTCCCAAGCCATTCAGTGTCCATTAGATAAACTTCTTTGTTTTGGTATGGATTGTAACCTCTTAAAATGTGGTGCTGGTTTAGTTCACTCATCTGATCAGTCAGGTGAAGACAGCAGGTGTAATTTAATCTTTCTTTCTCATTTTATGTTTGGTTTTAAGTGTGAAAAGAAGCACAGTAAGTCCCTCTATTGAAGTGTGAAAAATAGTGTATAATCAGTCCTATTTAATTAGAAGTCACTAATTTTTTGATTTAGCATTTGATTACATGTTGATTAAATGTTAAAGTATGTGGTGTTTTGTCATCACAGTTTCTGGCTTTAAAATCTTGCATTACATCCCTGAGTGCACAATGTGTTTATTGTAAAATGCTATATAATTTAAACAGATTATAGGGCCTTAGTTTTGCCTGATAAACAATTTCTGCCTTGTTGTTTTGCAGATGACATTTGACAATAACTGCAGTGTCTAGTGCATTTAGTTTCATTTTAGTTTCCTCAAAATAGGGGGCAGTTTGTGTAAAATTGTTAACAACTCTTTGCTGTTATTTTTATTTTGTAAACCCTAATGCTTTGGAGTCCAACCTGTATGAATATTATTTTCATTGTACCCTTGGTTTAACTTTTTGTGATTGTTTTTTTAGAAACTGTATCACAAATAGAAATTTGAAGCAAGTGGAATCTTTCACCCAAATGCCCTGCCCACAGGTTTTACACAGAGGAGACACAGCCGGACACTGCGCACTATTTTTCTGTCTGATGGAAAATTAAATGCCACAGGCTGCTGTTCAGAGCTCAGTCTCCTCTTTACTTGCATCTCATTCATTTTGGACAGTCAGAGGGCCTTTAATGTTAGCAGGAGTGTTGTTTTGTTCCTGTAAGTCATCTGTGTATTCGAAGTGGTGTGTGATAAGGAAGTGACT
>NW_019204201.1:0-189 GCF_002260705.1 Seriola dumerili
ATCTCGTTAATTCAGAAAAACTGAATTTTTTTTAGAGAATTTTTCTTAAAAAAATAAAAATAAAATTATTTTTTTAATGTTTTCTTTTTTTAAGAATTTAAAAAGAAAACTTTTTTTCAGAATTCTGAGATAATTATCTTGTTAATTCAGAAATTGATTGATTGATTGATTGATTGATTGATTGATTGA
>NW_019204202.1:0-125 GCF_002260705.1 Seriola dumerili
CATCTTTGATGGCTGCACTCGGGTTTTATGTTTCTGTCAGTAACAAACACATTGTACTTACTACTGTATATATATATATAATATATATATGATATAGCCTGATAATCTATATAAATATATAGTTT
>NW_019204203.1:0-141 GCF_002260705.1 Seriola dumerili
TGGGCTTTGATTGCAGCAGCAATGGCTCTCTGGAGGACCGCTGATTTACCTGCAGGACAAAAAGACAGCGTTGGATGACTTAAATAAAAGGTACATGATAAGAAAATGCCAAAATCATCTTAAAAAATTGCAGAGGTGAAA
>NW_019204204.1:0-147 GCF_002260705.1 Seriola dumerili
CCAGCAGCACCCACATCGCTAACTCCACTCCTCTGAGGGGTGTACAATTGGAACTGAATGTCTAAATGAAAGTTCAGACAACACTGTCTTAAAAGAATGTCTTACTTTGAAACAGAGTTATTAATGTCAGAGCTCATCCAGCCCAGG
>NW_019204205.1:0-128 GCF_002260705.1 Seriola dumerili
TGAAGCCAAACGTTTACCAAGTGTTTCTGGGCGGGAACTCTCAGTGACTCGACGTTGCACTTTAACAGCTGACGGACGTCTTTAAACGCAGAGCGAGGGTGTGTGTGTGTGTGTGTGTGTGTGTGTGT
>NW_019204206.1:0-259 GCF_002260705.1 Seriola dumerili
AAACTAATCTAGAATTTAGTGCTGTGTGAAACTGCAGTTCCTCTAATGTACACTAGAGGCTGCTCTAAGAAAACTGTGTCTGTTGAACATAAAAACCCCAAATTCTCTCTGCAAATACAAAGTTACTATATGGGTCATCTTAGATTTACGTGCTGAAGCCCATCAATCTGCAATTTCACTAATGGCCACTAGAAAACTGTCTGCATTGAAGTGAACAGGAAAGACCTCCAACTTCTATCTACGAATATAAAGTTGATCC
>NW_019204207.1:0-104 GCF_002260705.1 Seriola dumerili
TATAGCCTAAAAATGTTGTCCTGTTAAGTGAGAACGAACTCGAGTCTGGGCCACTGCATGAAGCTCTGGTGATACCGGCTCTACCAGGTGAGCTACCAGAGCGG
>NW_019204208.1:0-111 GCF_002260705.1 Seriola dumerili
TGTATACTGAACACACAATGTTTACGTGGGGAGTATGAAGAATGACGATGAGGACGTCCAGGACGGTTCGTTCCCTCAGGGACCGGTGGGAGAAGGGGAGCAGGTTGCACC
>NW_019204209.1:0-142 GCF_002260705.1 Seriola dumerili
GGGTGTGAGATGATTATTAAGAAAGAAGAAGAGACATAGTCTTACTATACCAAAACATTATTAAACTACTGAATCATTTGACCTCTCTGGGGTTCTAGAAAGCTTTCAAATGAAAAATCAGATTTAAAAAAAAATGCAAGTA
>NW_019204210.1:0-173 GCF_002260705.1 Seriola dumerili
CATGACCTTTTATGCATTAAAATAATATGTTGTTTTTTTTTATAATTTTATGCCATACTATACTATAAGGTGTTTTGGCCATTTTATGCCTTACTATACTATATTGTTTCATTCTTTATCATAATACGATGTTGTTATGACTGTTCATGCCTTAAAATACTATAATATTTTTT
>NW_019204211.1:0-138 GCF_002260705.1 Seriola dumerili
CACAGATGAGACAGATTTCCACGACCAAATCACCACCCCCGCAGAATATGAGTCCTTCTGCCAGGACAACCAGGTCCTCATCCACAAAAACAGTGTCTGTTGCACAAAAAATGACAAAATCTCTGAAGAAATAGAAGA
>NW_019204212.1:0-118 GCF_002260705.1 Seriola dumerili
CATAAAAAGTCCTAAAAATGTCATAGTATAGTATGGCATGAAAGCGTCATAGTTTATTAAGGCATAAAAAGTCCTAAAGATGTCATAGTATAGTATGGCATAAAAAAGTCATAGTATA
>NW_019204213.1:0-117 GCF_002260705.1 Seriola dumerili
TATGGCGTTTTTTGATATTTTTATGACTTACTATGGTAAGAAATTTTATGCCTCATTATACCATGGCGTTTTTTGATATTTTATACCCTAATCTACCATGAAGTTTTTTGACATTTT
>NW_019204214.1:0-113 GCF_002260705.1 Seriola dumerili
TAAGAATAAGAAAATGTGAATTAAAAATCATGGAAATAATAATAATAAGATTTCATCAAAGAAAAACAACCCAGCAACTGCAGAGCGTCTAGAACAGCCGTGAAGAGCAGAGA
>NW_019204215.1:0-141 GCF_002260705.1 Seriola dumerili
CAATGTGAGGACAAATACAGAAATTCTGCTCCCACTGAGGCCCAACGATGCAATATTACAACCTTTTCCTAAAAACTTACTAAAAGGTAAAGAATTCTAAAACACTTTAATTTCTGCACCAGAGGCCTCCTACAACATCTG
>NW_019204216.1:0-112 GCF_002260705.1 Seriola dumerili
ATCCTGTCTGGCCACACGTCTGTAACCCCAAGTCAACTGTATTTACATACTGTTGACCCCCCCCCCTTTTTTTTCTTCAACTGTATAACTGTCCCCCTGCCCTTCACTCTGG
>NW_019204217.1:0-132 GCF_002260705.1 Seriola dumerili
TTATTTAAATATTCCTACCTCGAGAGAGAGTGACAAATATAACTAGCTATGAAAATTATGCTTTCAAGACAAGAGTAATCCTATCAGGTGAAAAAACAAAAACCACTCCAAATGGAGGGACAAAACTGCTGA
>NW_019204218.1:0-162 GCF_002260705.1 Seriola dumerili
ATTTTTTGCTTTACTATACTATGTTTTATGATATTTTTATGCCTAACTATAGTATATTTTATGACATTTTCATTCCTTACTATACTACAACATTTAATGAGATTTTTATACCTTACTATACTATGAAATTTTATGACATTTTTATGCCATACTATACTATGA
>NW_019204219.1:0-469 GCF_002260705.1 Seriola dumerili
GAAATCACTGTACTCTGACATTGGAGACATGCAGGACCTGAAGGACTGACTCTGAGACAACATGTCTCCTCCCAGGACCTCCACGTACTTTATAGGTCCATCAGTGTTGAGCTGAATCTGCAGGTTTCTGTTGGGGTTCTTGTAATCATCACAGTCGGTCCGTCTCATGCAGCAGCTACCGTTGCTTCTGCTGCTCCTGATGCATTTAACCGCTAAGATGAGAAAAGTCAACAGAGACAGCACGGACACCGAGGCCAGAGACAGAATCAAATAAAGGGTGATTCTCCCAGTTTTCTTGCTGGGCTCGGCCGCTTTCTGTCGGAGGTCTAAGATGGGCTCATGGAGACCGTCCTCCAGCAGGATGGACACCGTGACGGTGGAGGACTGGACCGGTTCCCCGTCGTCCCTGATCTCTATAAGCAGCCTCTGAGAGGAGTCGTCCTGCTCGGACACAGCGCGTTTAGTCCTC
>NW_019204220.1:0-111 GCF_002260705.1 Seriola dumerili
CACTTTGGGGGGGGTTTAGGGACAGCAACAGTGTACTGTTTAGTGTCTTTATGGGAGGTTATAGTTGTCATTGCATTAAAGGGGGGCCATCGAGGGCCCCTTTGGCCTTGG
>NW_019204221.1:0-216 GCF_002260705.1 Seriola dumerili
ATTTCAGTGCAGTTCTCACCTGTGAACTGATTCACCTGGCAACCTGTTCTTTAATTTAATTTTAGTTTCATCATTTATTATAATTATCACCATAGAACATGTTTTATCCCTCCGCTTCCCCCTTTTGAAATGTTTACTCAGAGACATTTTAACTGACTTATTCACTTGCTCACAGTCATTTTACTTCCACTGTAGTAAAATGTCTTTTCAGTAACA
>NW_019204222.1:0-109 GCF_002260705.1 Seriola dumerili
TGCAGGATGTAGTCTCCAAGCACCTCTGTCATGTCTGAGCCCCCCCTCCCCCCCGTTAGACAACAGCCAGAGCAGTCTGCCGCACCAGGTCCTCCCTCATGGGTGCAGA
>NW_019204223.1:0-112 GCF_002260705.1 Seriola dumerili
TTACCTTTTTTCTGCCACATACGCTTTTGTTTTTGTTTTTTTTTTTGTACGACTGTGTGAGTCTGATGAGCATCTTAAATTATGCTATCTGACTCTCTTCATGTTCTTTTTC
>NW_019204224.1:0-152 GCF_002260705.1 Seriola dumerili
GAGAATGCAGAGCTACACCAGTTAAGACTGAGCCGACATCCTATAAGTGTTATGTTTATTTTTCAACCAAAAAATGTTTTGTACACATTGTAAGTATTAAGTATGTAAGTATCTTAAGTATTGCACGTATAATGTTATGACAGTTCCACCAA
>NW_019204225.1:0-404 GCF_002260705.1 Seriola dumerili
ACATGCTTAGACCACTACGCCACACGATGCCCCAATCTACAGGATCTTAATCAATATGTAGACGTAAAGCAGGATTTCTTTCCACCAACTGACCGAGACTATACAGTCAAAGCTAAGGCTTAGAAAAAGGCACAGCCTGCTGTCAATAAATTTCACTAGATGAATTGAAGACTACAACAGGTCCATGATCCAGTTCTCAAACAAGCATGGCCACTAACAACCACTCCAAGCTCAAATTCCTGTGTGCCCTGTTCACAGCAGCATAGTGATAAATACATTTGCCGACCTACAGGATGCAGATGTTCAAAAAACATTAAATAAACTTAACTATTTTGACACAAAGAAGTCACACAAACCAAACCTAGTGTACACAGTAGAGCCAGGTAGCTCCTGTGAAACAGAAG
>NW_019204226.1:0-143 GCF_002260705.1 Seriola dumerili
AGACGATGTAATTAAAAGAGAACCAGTCAAATCTCAAACGATGGAAAACAGAATGGAAATACGACATATGTTTCTGTGTCCTGTATCATTTTGAGGAATGGTACGGTGACCTCATTGGTCCACACAGATGTGATGTTTTCATC
>NW_019204227.1:0-107 GCF_002260705.1 Seriola dumerili
CATTAAAGGACTATCCCATCTTATCTTATCTTATCTTATCTTATATTAAACTTGTGATTTAACAATAATGATGCTGACACTCCCAAACCATTAATGTTATATGATTA
>NW_019204228.1:0-1571 GCF_002260705.1 Seriola dumerili
AATAAATAATAATAATGCAATGTTTGGAAAGAAACTGATGGGACATGTTTTAATGAAATGCACTAAAAAGAAATTACTAACATACAGCAGATGATACAGTGATTTAATGACACAGTGTCGTCATTTCAAGCCATCATAGGCTGCTGTAAATAGCACAGCTCCAGAGGCAACTCCTCCCTGCTTCAACTACATGCCAAGGTGCACATTTGATATGCAGCACATGATAAATCACTGCGGGACTCCGGGATCGGGGACACTTGGGAAAGATGGTGGCACGTTAGAATTAGCATACTCTGTTGTCACCATGCCTGGCACACGGTGTCAAACACACACACTCTTAACAAGCTGACGAGAGACAAGGAACTTTTAAGGCGCTGAAGCTGTGTTGTCATGTGCCGTAGTACCTACTGTATTGTAGAGCTCCCCAAAGAGCCCAACTGTCAGCTGAAGCAATTGGCAGATGTGCGCTCATCCTCTGGGCATGGAGTCAGATTACAGTGAGAGACAAGGATCTTTGAGCCTCAAGAATATGGCTTCACTGAATCTCAAAATGATGTGAAGAAATAGGACAAATCATTGAAGGACAGGAGTTTCTTCTGTTTGGGTTTTTATAATAACATTCCTGAAGAAGCTTTTGGTTTTCACTCATATTCTCCATGCAACTTCCTGATAGCTCAGTCTACAGCTGAAGGGGTCCCTCCAGGCTACACAACACTGCCACCTCCCATTATCAGGCGTGTCGCTGCCTAATTAGGGCTTTCCCTGTTGCCATACTCTGCACCAAACTCTACTGGCTGTTATTAGCATCAAAAATGTTATTTGAAATTGTTTGTGGCTTCATTTCCCTCAAATGAGTCCTGAAAATTCTGTAACTGCTCCATCCTTAAGTGCAGAATACTAATTTTTTTGAAGCATGCTGAAACAGCTGAGGTTTTGATTGGTATTCCTGTTGAGTGTTTTTAGATTGCTTTTGCTCTGACAGCTTGAGGTCTAAACCTAACACGACCCAAATAGCAAGTCTCTTAACTGGCTTGTTTTAATAACTGCCCGCCAAAGGGTCTTCGAAAATTACAAAGTAAGACTCCCACTAGATCTGCAGGTGTCAGTGAAGGTCGCGGGTCCCTCCCTGCATGGATGACACGTCTTGGAAAACGTTTGACGCGGAGCAGCAGTAGAGGCATATTGATCGTGTCAACAGTCATGTGTGGGCAGACAGCAGTAATGGACGTTACCCCGGTCCTGTCACCGCTGAAACATTAGCAACATATTGTCAAGGGTACAGTGTAACTGAACGTGTGTGTGTATGTGTGTGTAACCTCAACCAGTCAATAAGATGTGACTCAAGGAACAAGATGCTGGTAGAGATGAGAAAAATCAGGGTAAAGAGTAAAGCTGCATAAACAAAAGCCAATTAGTCCTTTAGTATTTTTAGTAATTTAATAAGACGCTTGTGGGGTCATATATTTGCACCGATATTTACACTGATCTTCTGAAACATATAAACATTCTAGTAGACTTTGTAAAAACATAATAATCCTACTCTCTGTACTTAAAAGCATTGTTTTTTTAAA
>NW_019204229.1:0-170 GCF_002260705.1 Seriola dumerili
CTGTGCTATTTACATAAACCCTCGTGACTGAACCAGGCGCAGCAACTAGAGGAGCTTGTTGAAGCTACCTCTGAACCATGAGTGAGAATGGTTGTCCTGTGAATGGGATGCTGTTTTCACCCTCAGTCAAATCAAGACTATACTTTCAGGGATCATTTCTATAGTTTCTG
>NW_019204230.1:0-123 GCF_002260705.1 Seriola dumerili
TGTAAATAAAATGGACTTAGGCTGCGGGGCTGAGACAGGAAGCCAATGCGGAAGTGACTTCAAATGCAATACCACTGATGGCCGCTAGGGGCGGGCTCCAATACACACCCATCCAATAAACGC
>NW_019204231.1:0-157 GCF_002260705.1 Seriola dumerili
TTCACATTTTTCATAGTGTGAGGAATGATATAATAATACGTTTTATTTGTATAGCGCTTATAATGCAACTCAAAAACACTACAGAATATATTAAAACAACACAACAGTTCAATTAAATGACATTAGAAAAGAAAAGAATTTCTCCAAAGCATACAAG
>NW_019204232.1:0-116 GCF_002260705.1 Seriola dumerili
TACTATACTATGATGTTTTTATGACATTTCATGCCTTATAAACCTAATGTTTTTTTTTTAACATTTCAAACCTTACTATACTATGACGTATTTATGACATTTTAAGCCTCATTATA
>NW_019204233.1:0-203 GCF_002260705.1 Seriola dumerili
ATGCCTCATTTATACCCTCTGTATCCCTGATGACTGATCCATCATTCCCTCTAATTGATGATATCACCTGATTATTCTCTAACTGTTTCAATTTTAATGCTAACATCCTGCCAGCTTTATCACCTGATTCAAAGGTTTTCCTTAGCAACTTATATAATGCGAACGCAGTTTCCTTATGAATAATGGTTTGAAGTTCAGACTTT
>NW_019204234.1:0-767 GCF_002260705.1 Seriola dumerili
TTTCTCCTTTCCTCACCTTTCTGGCTTTATATTAGTACAAACTGCCAACCACAATGTGAAGCCGTGACAATCCAGCTGCTATGGAACAGCAGGCCATATAATCATAATAAATTTCTTTAATAAAGGCATATCTAATGACAAAACCTTCATGCTGTGTTGATTGCTGTCAGTGATAGTGACAGTGGAGAGACACTGCGAAGATATCCCCTTTGCCACCAGTAATGAGATTTATACACTGAATGTATATGCCTGCCATGCAAATATCATGACACATCTGTTGCCTTATAGATGTATGATTTTCATACATATGGCATTTTGGGTAGGTGTGTTTGGGGGGGGGGGTTCAATAATGAAATGAAATAAATTAGGAATCCTCATAATAAAGAAAATAGGAGAGTGTAAAAGAGAATGGACGGGGAGACACTATGGAAGAGGCTTTCATTCACTGTTTTTATCTCATTCCATGTTATTATATTCGCTCAATCAAAACCCCTCTTATGCATACATCTATATGAACTGCCTCTCTCGCTCTATCCCTCTCTCTCGTTCGTTCGCAATTATGAGGGAAAGACAAAGAAAAGCGATTCATCTTTCTGTCGTGGCCCCTTAATGATATCATTAAAATGACTGACAGCTTTGAATAGCATTGGAAACCTACCCCAGTCAAAACAAATCTGATCCGTTTTGGAAACTACGCCTGGTGGTTCGTTAGGGGAGGGGTGCAACATGACTATGTGCATGTGTGTAAAACAGGGTGAGGTGGGGGT
>NW_019204235.1:0-105 GCF_002260705.1 Seriola dumerili
ACACTGTGATGGTCATAGTGCAAGGTGAGTATTTTAATTATAATCTGATAGTACTTATATGCTTACACTGACGTACAATGTTGAATGCAGGACTTTGTTGTTAAT
>NW_019204236.1:0-134 GCF_002260705.1 Seriola dumerili
CTGGCAGGAGTTTCTCACAGTCTCAGCCAATGAGAGAGCCTAAAAAAGTAAAAGGACTGTTGAGCTGCCACATGCTCAGTGGTCATATTAGTAGAGGACAATAGTTAGATCTCAGGGGAACAGGTGGAGGACTG
>NW_019204237.1:0-165 GCF_002260705.1 Seriola dumerili
TTTGACCTTTGACCAAACAAGAGAACATGAGGAAAGAAAAAATAGGCGACATAAAAAGTTGATAAAAGGAGATAAAAAGGTTTGTGCTCTTTTTTACATTTGTAGTTTTTACAATATTATAAAAGAGCAATGTAGCAAGCATTAGCATTAGCTTATATACAGTCT
>NW_019204238.1:0-101 GCF_002260705.1 Seriola dumerili
TCCTGTCCTGTCTGCCATGATATCTTCAAAGAACCGGTTGTTCTGTCGTGCAGCCACAGCTTCTGTAACGACTGTCTGCAGAGATGGTGGACAGAGAAACT
>NW_019204239.1:0-122 GCF_002260705.1 Seriola dumerili
ATTGAAAACAACAATTTAACTGAAATAGGCTGTTCATCAGCTGATCAAAAGTTTAAGACCATAGCTCAAAAAAACCCGAAAACCCCCTAAAACAGAAATTAAAGTGTCAAAAACGGACTCAG
>NW_019204240.1:0-151 GCF_002260705.1 Seriola dumerili
TTTTTTTTCTGCTTTATGTCCCTGAAGTCAACTTTTATTTTTGATTGGTGAATATCTCCCTGGGAGTAGTGGTTATGATTAGATCCAGGTCAGCTGACACAAACAGACACAGGACTGCTCTTTTTTTTTTTTTTTTTTTTTTTTTTGTGAA
>NW_019204241.1:0-310 GCF_002260705.1 Seriola dumerili
GTCAGGAAAAATACAGAGAAACTTAAAATGATAAACATAGAGAAAAATTACTGTATCTGTGAGAATGTCAGTGAAACATGGTTGATGACACATGATCAGACAAGTGTCGAATCAAATTACAGCTCTGAGCAGATTTTGTTTTTTACTCCTACGACTTCAACCCAAAGTCTGGATTTGTAAATTTCTAAACTTTTTCTTAACATGTACTGTAAAAATAATTTTTGCCAATGATGGATGAAAATCTCAGATTGAGGTTGGCACCATCAAAAAAAATAGAAAAAATTTTGAAAACTTACCTTTGAATAATCCG
>NW_019204242.1:0-100 GCF_002260705.1 Seriola dumerili
GCCTAGAAATTCTGTCCATAAAAGTTATGAACAGAACCATTGACAAAGGGCAGCCCTGGCAGAGTCCAACCCTCACCGAGAACAGGTCCGACTTACTGCC
>NW_019204243.1:0-107 GCF_002260705.1 Seriola dumerili
GTCAGATGCCTCTGGGACCGTACGTCAGCGGTAAGGATCAACATTTACAGTAACAGATGACATGAAATAGGTGGGGGAGAGAGGTTGGGGGTTGCTCATGCCACTTA
>NW_019204244.1:0-100 GCF_002260705.1 Seriola dumerili
TGACGAGGACGGGCGAATGAGTCCCGCCTTCAGTGATGATTCTATGTAGTCTTTCATGGCCTGCCGTTCGGGCCCTGACATTGAGTACAGCCGCCCCTTG
>NW_019204245.1:0-135 GCF_002260705.1 Seriola dumerili
AGACAAAATACAACATGAGCATAAAAACAGGTTGAAAAACTGAACAGTAAAAACATGCAGAGCTGAAATAGCAGTAAAACAGGAGACTGGCTGTACACAAGCAAATCTGACTGAAACTGTTTGAAAACTTGAATT
>NW_019204246.1:0-105 GCF_002260705.1 Seriola dumerili
CTGGACACAAGCAAAAGTGACAAATCAAAGGAAAAAAATAACAGATTAGATGAGTAGAACTGATATAAACGTTTCAATGAAACTGAACGTGTATGGGAGATGTTG
>NW_019204247.1:0-107 GCF_002260705.1 Seriola dumerili
TGATAGCAAAAGCTAGAGTACATCTAAGTATGTTGTTTCCTCCAACGGTCTGAAAACATGGAGGGAAATTGAGATGCACCTTCTTCCTGTAGAGTTTGGTGAAACGC
>NW_019204248.1:0-392 GCF_002260705.1 Seriola dumerili
ATTTTAAACAGCTAAATGACAGTGAAAAGGGGAACTGGACTGTCAAATTGGTGCCTGAAGATCTGTAGACAGAAGTTTTTTTTATCTGTACAAACTAAGCAAGGTATTACAACATCTCTCATGATGAAAACAACACACCAGTATATTTGTTTGTCAAAACGTTGGATCAATGAAAGAACAGGGTCCTCTGATAATGTAAGATGCCTAGGCTACATTAACATAACCTTTTAATAGATTCTGCTCTGTACGGAAGTCTTTAGATAATGGTATTATATGTTTAATGGTTTCATTTAATACTGGAGTAATGCAAAGCTACAGTCTATATTTACATATGTGTCTGAGCCTCTGATGAAAAGGAGGTTCGTTTGAATGGTCAAAAAAAAAAAAAAAAA
>NW_019204249.1:0-289 GCF_002260705.1 Seriola dumerili
TGTTGGTCTTGTACCAAACAAACATGTTCTTTTACATCTGGAGAACACGATCTGTAGGCCGGGGCGTCTCTGTAGCGCCACAATGCTAATGGTGCTAACAGTACACAACAATGTGACACGTTTGACCTTCATCAGATAAACTGCAGCTCCTGTGATTCAGATATCACACTTGGTCACATTTTGATTTTATTTGGATTAATTGTGCAGCTCGAGACGGGATCAATACTTTCTTGACATTTTATAGACCAACGAGAGAGAGACAGAGAGACAGAGAGAGAGAGAGACAGAG
>NW_019204250.1:0-115 GCF_002260705.1 Seriola dumerili
GTTTGGCGCATTAATATTTTAAATGGTGTGGAGTACTGTAACAGATGTTTTAATCAGTTGAGCCCAGGGCAGGAACTTCCCTGTAACTGTCATATATTCACCCCAACAATGTATT
>NW_019204251.1:0-748 GCF_002260705.1 Seriola dumerili
TGTGTGTGTGTGTGGCTGTTTCCTGGATACTGTGTCTCTGAGGCCACCTGCAGTGTCTCCAAAAGGCAGGGAAAAATCTGCCGGTGTGTACATCTTTGTGTGTCTGTTTTTGAGTCTTTGTGTGTCTGCCCGAGTGTGTTTGGTGCACCTCAGCCAAATCGCGGCACAGGCAGGCAGCCTTTTCAACAGAGAGGGAGAGGAGTGAAGCAGATCAAACACAAGCCAACTAATCACAGACGCCGGCTAATTAGCGCAGTCCTCAAAGGGGAACCAGGAATGAGTGATGATTCCCCCTTATGAATTTCCCAGTGACGCTGTGCCGTATGTCTCCATGAATACTCACTGGTCACAGAGAGGAGAGACCAGAGAGGGTAAAGTGCAAAGAGCCACCGGTGATCTGGCCTTGTTGTAATCTTATCATCTGAGAGCGCAGGGGCAAAGTGGCGCTCGATATCTCTTATCAGTGTTTCAGTCATGTGCACAGGACACACACAAACACCACCATTGTCACAACCTCACACACACTCACAACAAAGTTTTATCTCAACATCCTCAAATTAGACTGCACCTAACGTTTCCCATTAAGCGATTTCTGGAGCGATTAAATCCAGAGCGCGGTGATATTCCAGCCTTCAGAGCGAAGCACAGGTTGATGTTCCTGTGCACGCGCCCTGAGTGCTGATTAGCAGGCGGATCTGCCACACTGATCCCAGATTTCCACAAGATCAGAGGCCGAGCTGTGAGCATT
>NW_019204252.1:0-128 GCF_002260705.1 Seriola dumerili
AATTATTAGTTTATTAAAATAATATAACGGGTCAGATATTTTACTGCTGGCAAGCCGCGAGTTGCCGACCACTGCAGTTTAGGGATGTTATTGCCAAACTCTACAAGAAGGACTCAAGCGTCCCTTGT
>NW_019204253.1:0-2715 GCF_002260705.1 Seriola dumerili
CATCCTCTTGTACCATCTATGCTGTCGACTGACACTCAGTCATCTTAGTAAAGACTGAGGTCTCACCTCAGATTACAATTTAATGATACAAGCATTATTTTCAAAGAATATATTGACTTGGAACAAATCTCTGTGTTAATTTAGAAACCAGGTAGAGTGGTTGAAAAAAAATTGATAACAATCAAAGGTGGATTTCCTGCATTTAATGATGGCATTTATGATCGACTCTTGAGTATATGTTCCATATCAATATATTAGCAATAAAAAACACATTGGCTTAGTATTGTAATAGCGCTATATTTTTCCCTTAATGCTTTATGGTCATCACATACTACATTACATTACATATGTTTTTTTTATTGTTTGCAATTGCAATAAGTAAGAGGAATATAATATTCATACATAATAACTCAAATACAATAAAGTCAACAGCTGTGTTGCATAACATCTTTTCAGCAGGAAGACAAGGCAGATAACTAAGTGTTTAATTAAAAAGGCATCGTATCACAAATAGTATTTCAAAAATCAAGAGAAACCTGTTATTGGACATAGTCACCTGTCACAGTCTAGATTTTTTTTTAAATCTGAAAACAGAGCCAAGAGAAGGTCCTGACTGTAACAGGTCACAAATTGAAAGCTTGACACAAGAAACAAATTAGTAGAAACAAATTTTAGAATTTATTTACCAATTTAGAATTTGTTTTTAGAAATTTCAGAATTTATTTACCAATATGCAAAATCTCTTTTTTCCTTTCTGCATTTTTTTTTCTGTGTAATAATGTTGATTTATCAATACAAAAATCTATAATATCAAAAATAAACAGAATACATAAGCTAGTGACAACAGTTTTTTGGATACTTTCTACTCAGGTGTCAAATGACATCTTACCATTTTACTCTGGGAGTGGAGGCTTCGGTCTGCACTCCTTTGTTGTTCCAATAAGCATAGCCTTAATGGGTGTCAGAAGACCAGATTCCAGTGCCAGTTCAACTGAAACAGGATCGTGCCTGGGCAGGGTGTTAGCTTGATCAGGTTCAGCGTGGCAGATAGTCAGAGGTTTGCCAGTGATCAGTGTTGATACTCCAGTTAACCTGGTGCTGTTAGCTATTATTAACACAGCCTGCGGACTATACTTTTTGACAATTACAAATTTGGTGTAAGTTACTGATCCTTTCCTTGTCATCAACTACTTGTTCTTGTGTAAAAGTTGTTTACATGTTGTGTAAACACACAGTTAAACAAGGCACCAAGCTGCAGGACAAGAGCCGGGGTTCTAATGGTGGGACATGAACACCACCTTTGGCCCCTATTCCAGTCTCTACAACATGCCAAATTAAAATGAATGTCATGCAGTTCTAGATTTTCATGACCACCATATGCAAATAATATTGAGTTCAAAATGTACAGTAGAACAAGTACCACACACTTCACGCAAGGATATTATATTCACCATTTTTTTCATATCCTAAACAAGCAGAACGCAGCAGTAACAGATGATGTAGGAAAAAAGCTCAAACATACAGCTTCAAGTTTCTGTAAATTTACACCCTCATAGAATTAATGCAAGAACAAAATCAATGTACTAATATAAAAGTGAATGATCACAATCATAGATTCCAAAATAGCTTTGTTTTCCTTCCATATTACTTCCTTCATTCATTCTTAAATTAATCATTAAATACTACTGTATAGAAGGTGCCCCACTGAAAATATTTTAATTGATATATTTCATCACAAATGAATAACTAAACAACAGATTAGACAATTTCATTACTTCATGTTGTGTCAAACAAATCCTCAGACAATGGTGAGGGTTAATTTCCGACATCTTGTTGATTACATATAGCGATTGGCCTGTGAGCCCAGTCCTGATACATACATGAAGCAGTTCTGCACACCCCAAATGAAAAACACTAAGAGACGGCCTGTTAAGAGACAGAAAGCCATGGTAAAACCTTAAAGGGATTTTTTGACGGCCCACCAGCCCACCAATGTGGCGGTAAATCTCCCGGTGCTTCTCACTGACAGTCTGATTATGACATATGGTCAGTTACCAATGGATATGTGTGAGGCTGTGATTGGTTGGATGGCCGTTCAATCAATCTAACTTTAACAATACATTTTCAGGTATGAGGAACTCAGTTTCACTTCATCAATAACTAACGCAGTAAAAGTGCAGGTGTCACAACAACCATGCCAACCACAGGTGCCATGTGCTTGCCGACATGATATCTTTAGCGTGAGAATCATCAAAAATGTGTCTTTGTAACCAAATACAATTATTCCAATTTGTACTGGCTCTGATAAAATGATATAAATAAATCTGATCAACTTTATCAGACTTATCGGGAAACTGCTAAAGAAACGAAAAGATATGTGAAAATGTGTATTAAGACATTTGCTCAGAGTTCAATAGCATTTCAGAAAAAGCATAAATTTATTTCCAGCTTTAAGTGCACTCTAGCCAGAAGAGAAACTAATATACATGAAACAGACTATTGGGTGTCCATGTAGTGTCATGAAGTGGGTGGGAAAACTGAGCTAAGATATAGTATGTAAAGACAGACATGCCCTGCAGACCAGCTCTGCTCACATAGAATCAACCACAGCTTCTAACCTGCTAACTGTCGGCAAAGGAAAATGCATGTCGATAATTTTCTTCTTTGACTGGGAAGGTAACAGGTATCTGTACTCTAAAGATGACATGTCTTCAC
>NW_019204254.1:0-114 GCF_002260705.1 Seriola dumerili
GCGTTACGCTGGGGATCCTGACGGCTGCAACCCGTTCATTACGAACTGTTCCATTTTGTTTGCACTCCAGCCCCACACGTTTTCCACTGAGGCAGCCCGGGTGGCCTTCACCAT
>NW_019204255.1:0-108 GCF_002260705.1 Seriola dumerili
AGTGCTGCTCCTTGTTTCTGATTTCCTCTGTTTTCTCTGTCTCCAGACGCATCTTTGGACGTCTCTGAAATCATTGCAAGAGCCAATGAGGGCATAAGTAAGGCACAA
>NW_019204256.1:0-234 GCF_002260705.1 Seriola dumerili
CTGGGTGATATGCACTTGAACAACAGTGAGTGACGTCAATTTTTTTCATGACTTGTGCTAAAATTCGTGACATGAAATGAGATCCCTGATCAGTTAGTATTACTCTGGGCAACCCAAACAATGAGAAAAACTTCACCAGTGTTTTCACGACGGTTGGAGCCGTGATTTTACGCAAGGGAATGGCTTCGGGAAACAGAGTTGCTGAACACATCACAGTCAAAAGAAACTTATCAC
>NW_019204257.1:0-139 GCF_002260705.1 Seriola dumerili
TGAGATTTCAGATGTACTCTAATGTGTATTCACACAACCATATCACATCAAATTAAATTGCCTTCTCCTTTTAAAGGGATTTCCCCCCTTTGTACAATCCAATTGCACCTGGATCTGTTTAATTTTGAGTTCTACCCAT
>NW_019204258.1:0-140 GCF_002260705.1 Seriola dumerili
TAATTAACCAGAAACTAATTAGTGATGATTATGCGCAAAAATTCTGCATTTACCTTCGGTCCAGAAAACTCTGATTCAAACAGGAAGCGGAGGAAAACAAACTGTGGATTTGCCTGTGAAGGTTTCATATGGTTAGTCAA
>NW_019204259.1:0-114 GCF_002260705.1 Seriola dumerili
ACATTACAACAGACCTGCATTGTAAACTAGAGTGAAATCTATCAGCATATTGTGGTTGTTTTACAGTTTTATTGTTTTGGGCAGTAAAGTCATTAAGCAGAGTTATTATTGAGT
>NW_019204260.1:0-137 GCF_002260705.1 Seriola dumerili
AACACATTTCATTTAGTTACATATCAACTGTATTTTGTAACCATATGTATTTTTCACTGTCCCACGTGTGTGACAAAATGATCAGCATGTGCTCAGTGAAAGTCATTGATCCCAGCATCAGGCAGCAGATCTGCTCT
>NW_019204261.1:0-153 GCF_002260705.1 Seriola dumerili
ACCCACAGTCTAGACTTCGCTCTGCTCACTGAAACCTGGTTAGATAGAAATGGTGCAGCTACACTCATTGAGACTTCTCCTCCCAATTTCAATTTTTTTCACACCACCAGAGCAAACAGGAGAGGTGGTGGAATTGCTGCCGTCTTTTCCGAC
>NW_019204262.1:0-109 GCF_002260705.1 Seriola dumerili
GTAGATTTAAGATTTTGCCCAAATAATGTTTTTTTTTAATTAATCTTGAGCGTCGAAATGAAATTCAAGTGAAAACATAAAGTTACAATGAGAGAAACACGACAAAGGC
>NW_019204263.1:0-165 GCF_002260705.1 Seriola dumerili
GCCAAGAGCATAAAGAGGGGGATTGTCCCACATAAATGCTTTTATTTCAGTATTTTGACACAGATTTATGAAAAATGACCAGTTCGGGTGTTTGGCCATACTTTTGATGTTTAAGCACCAATTTCCGTATGAGTAAGTTACACGTCATCAGTAAATCATTGTTCA
>NW_019204264.1:0-114 GCF_002260705.1 Seriola dumerili
TCATCATGGTAGTGTAGTGGTTTAGACACATGTCTTTGACTTGGGGAAAATATGGTTCAACTCCCATTTTATACCTTAATATTCTTTGACTTTTTATGTCTTACTATACATTTA
>NW_019204265.1:0-215 GCF_002260705.1 Seriola dumerili
TTATTGAGGACAAGGTATAAGAAGACAGTTGTACAAAAAAGTAATATTTTTGCTTTTTCACAGAACACAAATACAAATGTATATATCCACCCCTCCCACCCCCCACCCTACAACATCAAGTGCATCCTAATCTAAGGAAATAGAATGAGTGAAGAAATAGATGAATAAAAGTTATGATATTGATATAAATAAGGTTATTAATCAACAGGTATGAA
>NW_019204266.1:0-124 GCF_002260705.1 Seriola dumerili
GGTTTCTACCTTACACCACTGCACTATGGAACATCTTCCCCAAAGACACACTCTAACACTTTCACAATCCATTGCATATGTACTCGCATGGGAAACAGCTCAAATGTCAGGCAGAATACCCACC
>NW_019204267.1:0-118 GCF_002260705.1 Seriola dumerili
TGCCAAATACCACTCTGTGCAATAATCACAATAATTATAGAAGGTTTCCAACATACCACGCATCTGACATGTAGTGATCTAAATGGCACAAATTTATCTGGCAGCTGGAATGACAAGA
>NW_019204268.1:0-133 GCF_002260705.1 Seriola dumerili
GTGATTTCAGACATAAATCCTTACAGTAGTTGACCCTCTACGTTCCAAAACAGCCCAGTGAATGTACTTTGGTAATCAAGTAATCTGGGAACTCGCTTTTGTTTTGCCTTTTTGAAACACAATGAATGATTAA
>NW_019204269.1:0-109 GCF_002260705.1 Seriola dumerili
CTAGACAAGTTTATTCATATTTATGTGTATGAAAAAAAAAGAAGAAGAAATGTTCAGTTTTTAGAATCCAAAAAAAATAGAGAGTAGTTAATACTTTAACAAGCTTGTA
>NW_019204270.1:0-118 GCF_002260705.1 Seriola dumerili
TTTCTAGATACAGAGAATCAGATAAAACACTGCATTTACGTGTTAGAAGTTGACTTTTTTTTGACTGGTTTTAGAACTATATGTTCTCACAGCGGACATTTTGACTTGTCATAGCAGG
>NW_019204271.1:0-131 GCF_002260705.1 Seriola dumerili
ATCTCCTCCTCCAAGACAGAGTCCCCCGATTCTTGATAAGGAACAGCATCATCATTGCCGCTGCTGCTGCTCTCCGTTGTGTCCTCAATGCAAGCGCGGCGGACCCTCTTCTTGGAGGCCTTTGGAGCTGA
>NW_019204272.1:0-112 GCF_002260705.1 Seriola dumerili
TTTCTGGTTTCTGACTGTCTTTGAAGACGGATTCAAATGCCGTCACCACCTCGTCAGCTGTTTTTTTCTTCAGAGCACGTACGTAAGCCTTTTTTGAAAATACGTCTATGAC
>NW_019204273.1:0-103 GCF_002260705.1 Seriola dumerili
CCCAGTAACACCTGCTCCTGAATTTGTATTGCAGTCAATAGAAGAGGTAGAGGCTACTCCCATAATTTCCTCAAAAACCATAAAAGATATCAGAATGAGACCA
>NW_019204274.1:0-104 GCF_002260705.1 Seriola dumerili
TCGATCGCTGACAAGCAGCAAAAGATTTCCGATGATATTATTTCAGACGAGGTTTTTATTTATTTTTTTTTATTTTTTTTATTTTTGAAGGCTTTTATTTTTAT
>NW_019204275.1:0-850 GCF_002260705.1 Seriola dumerili
CACACACACATGGACACACACAGCTGTCAGAGCTGTTAATCACGTAACCTCAAACTAAACCAATAGCCTCAAACTATTTGGCTGCCTGCTTGCTTCAACAGTTTGTTACACCCGGCCATTTGTCACCCATGTCTGTTTGTTGATTTATTTGTTTGTTTGTCAGCAGGATTACATGAAAAGTACTTAACCGCAAAAAGTACCACACCTTCATTAAGGGACATGGGCCAGGGGAAAACCCCTTAAGTCTTGGCGTGGATCCATTTAAACTGGCAGATCTAAGAATCGTTTCTTTGGGCTATCATCTTTTTCTTTAATATTTTCTTAATACGGCCTTTTTTCTTTTTTTTAACATTTTTGTCACTTTCTCAGGATAAAGTGTAATAGTGGATCTTGATGGATAAAATTAGACATAGTTAGTGTTGAGATCTATGAGTTTGTACCATTTGATGGGACTGTTTTTGCCTCTACACAGTGCTATTCTGCACTGCATCTAAATCTGTTGAACGCTCGTCTGTTCACTGTGGTTAGCTGAAGACATCAGTTCATCTCTTGCAGGGTAAATGCAGGAATGCATGTCCTTCCTCCTATAGAAACACATACACACACACACCAATTTTTGCTTCTTATGTCCTAATATGTTAATGTTTAACTGCAGTTAAACGTTTGGTAAAAAGCTATTAAACTTTATGACTTTTTGGGCTGCTGTGGACAGCATGTTGTCAGTCATGCTGGCTCTCACTGTTCATGCAAAGGACGCTGTTAAAACAGCAGGGACACAGAACCACCTCTGAAAGTAACATGTACGTAGTTGTATAGAATCTGATTAAGCTGTTAGTTAGTTAGTTAGTTA
>NW_019204276.1:0-110 GCF_002260705.1 Seriola dumerili
ATGCCATACTATACTATGACAATTTTTTGACATTTTTATGCCATACTATATTAAGACATTTTTTGGCAATTTTACGCCATACTATACTATGTCGTTTTATTCCTTACCAT
>NW_019204277.1:0-130 GCF_002260705.1 Seriola dumerili
CTCTAAAAAATTTAGTAAAAGAAAAGCTACTTTGTACAAGTCTACTCTGGATGGAGAGCAAGAATCCTAACCTGCAGATAGCTACAAGACATCGACTGTACAGTCTGTCTCATCTAAGTTCACTTTTATG
>NW_019204278.1:0-138 GCF_002260705.1 Seriola dumerili
TGACCTGCACATATTCTGGGTTTGGTGATAATTACTGGAACGCTTGGATCAGACAGGCTGCTGGAAAAGGACTGGAGTGGGTTGCAACTATCAGTGATACTAGTAGCAACATCTACTACTCTCAGTCAGTCCAAGGCC
>NW_019204279.1:0-107 GCF_002260705.1 Seriola dumerili
GACACTGCTGCAGTTAAGTCTCACACTTCCAGTGGGTTGGGGGGTTTGCAAGAGACGGAAACAGCAGAAGCAGAGACATCCCGACTTGTATTCCCTCCAAAAAAAAA
>NW_019204280.1:0-112 GCF_002260705.1 Seriola dumerili
AAAGATCTCAGGTGTTCAGGAAGCTCGTTCCAGAGGTGAGCAGAGCTGAGAAACTAAAAGCTGCTTTACGTGGTTCGGTTGTGACTCTGGGAACACCGAGTAAACCTGTCCC
>NW_019204281.1:0-1105 GCF_002260705.1 Seriola dumerili
CTTTTATGATGGAGGGAAGTGTAAATTAACTCAGTTTGTTCCTTTAAAATACAGTAGTGATATTAATACAAAATAAAATAAATTCAAAATTAGATCAATCAAACTTCAATCAAATTTTATTCGTATAACACTTTTCATACAGATTGGTGCTGTTCAAAGTGCTTCACAGATGAGCTAAAAGAAAAAGGACAAAGTAAGAAAGCTGACAACGAGATACAATGAAATGGATTTAAAAAATCTATAAGAACATAATTTTTTTTTAAAAAACAGACAATTCCTGACAAATAAACCTCAAAGACTGGAAACGTCAATTTTTACAACTGAAGGAAAAATCATTATCATTGGAAACGATTTCCAATACACATGATGAAATCACATGAAGACAACAGTATTACAACATCATGTTAACCAAACTGTCCCACATCACCAAAACAGTTTTACTGAAATCAGCATCATATAACAATTAATTTGAAATTGAAAATTGGTTTTACAAGTAATTTAAAGAGCTGGGAAAATACATTAAACAAAACAAAACAAAACAAAACAAAATTAAATCAAATAAAATAAAATCAGGCTGAACCTAATTTTTTTTCATTTGTTTGCTCCACCCCCTCGTTGTACGTCACAGCTGCCACACAGAGGTGTTTTGATCGAGGGGAAGTGTAAATAATGTGTTTTAAAGACACGTTTTTTCGGTTTGTCTTCGGTTTTTCTCCCGTGAATCGTCAGGTGAACCGACCTGCTCCACTTGTGTGACTCGGTGCGGCGTTACCTGTCAGTCAACACCGCAGATAAATCAGGAAATACAAAGTTTCATCTCTCTCCTTCTTTCTCCTCCTTCTCCTTCCTCGTGCAGCAGTCTGTGGTCGATCATTTCAGTGGATCACGTTGAGGAGACGATCAGGACCGATCATATGATGACCGGCCTCAGCTGGTTTCTCAGATCTATACTTCAGACCTGGTGTTAGTGAGTTTCCTGCAGGTCTGAGACCAGCTGAGCGACATGGATCACAGCTGCCAGGACTGGATGTCAGCGCTGCCCGAGGAGCTGTGGGACCTTCCTCTGACGAACCTGGCCATACCTGGTATATCCAACACCTTTATC
>NW_019204282.1:0-122 GCF_002260705.1 Seriola dumerili
CTTCATCAACTTCAGTTGCAGCAGGCGACTCAGTAGACTTTGGCCTCTCCTGGCTGGGTGTGGAGCTCACCACAGCCTTAGGAATAGCACCCAGTCGGTACCAGTGGTCAGCATCTGGAGCA
>NW_019204283.1:0-160 GCF_002260705.1 Seriola dumerili
TTATTAATTGTACACTATACAGTTTACATGTTTTGTAACCTAGTTATTGCAATCCTCTTAACGTGATTTAATAAATCCAAGGCGTAAAACAACAGTAATCATTCAGTTGCTGACTGAAGTCGCAGAACTGAAAGCCGTTCAACTTACAGGAGCACTTTCC
>NW_019204284.1:0-164 GCF_002260705.1 Seriola dumerili
AAATGTCATAGTACAGTAACGCATTAAAACATAGTATAGTAAGGTATAAAAAATCATAGTATAGCAAGGCTTAAAAAGTCATAAAAAAGTCACAGTATAGTAAAGCATAAAAAAGAAAAAAAACGTCACAGTATATAAAAAACATTAAAAAGTCTAGCATAGTA
>NW_019204285.1:0-111 GCF_002260705.1 Seriola dumerili
GAATAAAAATCTGATCATCAAATCACTTGTTTTCATCTTTTGTTTCAAAGTGTCTCTCTTTAATGAATTTATAGAAAGTAGTATAAAGTATAAGATTAGATAATATATGTC
>NW_019204286.1:0-132 GCF_002260705.1 Seriola dumerili
AACCATCTCTCACAGTGAGTCCCTGCAGCGTTTTGTTCACCAGTTGTTTGGCGTAGGTGGCCATGTCCTTTTCCGTGCAGATGTCCAGAACATGGCACTTTTGGAGCAGTCTGACGGTCAGCAGTGTGACAA
>NW_019204287.1:0-112 GCF_002260705.1 Seriola dumerili
ACGGTGATATTTAAGAAATTAAACATTGATATTGTGTCAGTAATACGCATATATACATACTGTTTACTTACTATGTTGTTTACACTTGTATTTGAGTCTAATTCATTTGCCA
>NW_019204288.1:0-128 GCF_002260705.1 Seriola dumerili
AGAGGACACAGAGTGGACACTTGACCTTGCATTTTTGACGGACATTACTGGGAAACTAAACCACTTGAACTGCGAGCTGCAAGGCAAAGATAAGACTGTTGTTGATATGATAAGTGCTTTAAATTCAT
>NW_019204289.1:0-124 GCF_002260705.1 Seriola dumerili
TGACAGCTCGCCTCATGAGAACAAGTAGCTACACAAACAGGACTGAAAACTGAACCTCGTCCTCAGGAGTCGACCATGCTCTCGTCGCTTTACTGCAGCTGTGCCTTCAAATAGTGCCGGGCTG
>NW_019204290.1:0-110 GCF_002260705.1 Seriola dumerili
CTTTAGTTCCATGTATATCTGTAAAACACTGTAACGTTTCCTGTGAAAGATGTGAGTTATATTTATGATCAGTATCAGACTTACTGGGATCAATAGTTAATCTGGTTCCA
>NW_019204291.1:0-398 GCF_002260705.1 Seriola dumerili
ACCGGATGATACCAGGATTCAAGAAATGTAAGTAAGCAACGCATGCAGCTGGAGGTCTATTCAGGTTTTCAGAGAACAGCAGTTCTAGATATCTTATATTTCAACAAACTTTACCCTGTAATAGACTAATAACAAACTAACTAATACAACTAGCTACAACTGACTAAGACAGGACAGTTATACTAACCGTTTGGGTTGTGGATGGCTTTCATTGTGAAATCAAACATTTCTGTCACTGAGGCATCCACACATTTTTTATGGGACGAATATTGACTATTCTTCTTTCAGGGAAGGCACTCTGAACAACAAACACAACTTTATCCGACACATTTCTTTGTCACTTGCTGACTGGAGTGCTGTGCAGCAGCATTGTGCTTAGTGCTGCCAGTAGTGACCAC
>NW_019204292.1:0-235 GCF_002260705.1 Seriola dumerili
TGATGATCTCCTTTGCTACGTTTGACGACTTGGCAATTGAAAGAGGGGGGTCAAAGGTAGTGCACTGATCGACGCCTATCGTTCGTAGTTCTCAATTTGTAAACAAATCTCTGTTATATAAAGTATTGTCACTCTTTAAGGTAGATGCTAAGTATGTAATATAGTATCTAGTCCTTATTTGTTTTTAGTGGGTCATAGATCAGATATATCTTTTGTAAAATTTCTTCGTTATTTT
>NW_019204293.1:0-124 GCF_002260705.1 Seriola dumerili
AAACAGTGCAATGGTCCTTTAAAGTTTTGACACGGTATCGTTCACTCTGTTAGCCGGAGTTAGAAATTATCTTAGCCATTAGCCGTTAGCAGTTAGCGAATAGCAGCTAGTGATCTTTTCAGAC
>NW_019204294.1:0-157 GCF_002260705.1 Seriola dumerili
CAGGTGAGAACTGCACTTTGCAGCCTGTTCATACAAGTGCTGATTACAATATACACTCAGTTGGCATTTTATTGGGAACACCTAGCTGAAACGAATGCAGTCTAACAACATAGTTCTGCAGTTGCAATATTGTTCATTGTTAGAGAGAGTGTTCATG
>NW_019204295.1:0-148 GCF_002260705.1 Seriola dumerili
TGATTTTCATTATCACTGTCCTGTATCTGCCAAACAATTTGTTATACATAATGTCTCGCTACAGTTTTTCCTTTTGCCCAATACTCCATGATGTTGCCAAATGTGTCCCTGGATGAAATTTAATGTTGCACTTACACTTTTTATTCTT
>NW_019204296.1:0-117 GCF_002260705.1 Seriola dumerili
TTTGTTAAGGTGCTGATCCAGAGTCTGTCAGGTACAGTTACAGTCTGAACTGTTCACTGTTGTTGACTGTGATATTTGAATTGTCTCTATCTGACAGTGAGTTTGTGTTTATGTTGT
>NW_019204297.1:0-375 GCF_002260705.1 Seriola dumerili
GCCAGCTGCAGTTAGCTTAGCAGCTTAGCATTTATCAATGGGCTGGTTAGCAGTGACTGAACTTAATTGAACTAAACTTACAAGATCATCAGATTGCCCACCCCTAGGACAGTGTGTGTCCATATCAGGAAATCTAGGAACCTGTCCCACACTCACCTTGACTGTTGTGAGACGTTTGGCGTGACCATGACGACGATGCTGCGAGTTGTCCCATGCCGCCGTAAACTCCTGGCCACCACTGTGGCACCCATGCAGTAGGAGTCTGTGGTTGCCAGGGTGACGAAGGCCTCACCAGCTGTAGAGTGATCAGATGACAGGATTAGACTGAGGCTCTTCATACTTTCACAGTATTAATATGGAACCTGGACCTGCTTT
>NW_019204298.1:0-154 GCF_002260705.1 Seriola dumerili
GCTGATGCCAAATGCTGCATGTCTCAGCTGGCATGTCCATTGTCTGGGACGGCCAATGAACAGCAGTGAGCACATGAAACATAGTTTAAGAGAGAACAACAACTGGAAACTAAGCTCTGAATTGTTGGCACGCACTATAGGTGTTTTGCGATGA
>NW_019204299.1:0-554 GCF_002260705.1 Seriola dumerili
CCTCCCCCAGCAGCCTCTACTGTTGGCTCACCGTATGAAGCAGCTCAATATCCAACACAATCTGCTCTAACAAAGAAAAACAGGATGTCAGTGTTTAAATTAAACCTTTATTGACGTCAGTGTTTCCTACGTTAACACTCTGAGCACAGCAACAACGCTACACCTCTACCTTCACAGTCTCAGTGCTGAATGATGTTCCACTTATCTCTGTTCACAGTCGTATTAATCTGTGCATGATGCAGCACCCGGCACAGTTTCTGTATCACATTATCTTTAAATGTTCTTCTGTAAGAAGACTCGCATGCTTTCACTTTGAAAGAAAAGTATTCAAAATTAATTTATTGTGCATTAGCAAGTTTCATTCACTCCAATCAAGCCTCTGCTAAAAGTTCAAATGAGGTAAATGACTTTTCACAATTCAATTATTTACTTGAAGACTATCACACGTCACACATGCGCTCAGCGGAGGAGAGGTTTTCATACATGAATCAGCAGATAAGATTTCCATCACTGGGCTCCAGCCTCCTGTTGCTTGTTATTTCCTCTACAGATGA
>NW_019204300.1:0-138 GCF_002260705.1 Seriola dumerili
AGGGGGAGGCAAAACTGAAGCGGAATTTGCCTTAAACACCAAAAACTTTTGTTCTCATGAACAAAAACGCCGTGAATAATCTTGTGCAATAAATACTTCATTTTCCTCTGAAATTAAGACAGTATCCCCCCCCACCAC
>NW_019204301.1:0-137 GCF_002260705.1 Seriola dumerili
ATGTAAAGCTACACTTCTGGTCATTTCATTGTTTGAAAGCTACTCACTTGGCCTCCTCAAGCTCCTCAGTGCGCTGGATAGCATCAGTTTCATATTTAGTTCTCCACTGAGCCACCTCACTGTTGGCCTTGGACATT
>NW_019204302.1:0-126 GCF_002260705.1 Seriola dumerili
TTGGCAAGTACATTTTTCTTTTTTAAACTTTTTTTTTTTTTTACAAATCATTACATATATTTTTAAATATGCTTAATCATAAAATGTCTACACCTACAAATGCATAATTTGAAGTGGAATATTTGT
>NW_019204303.1:0-205 GCF_002260705.1 Seriola dumerili
GTATGATTGACGTTTGGAAATCAATCAATACACCTTAAAGGTCAATATGAAAACTGTGACCATTAGTTTCTATCAGCTCTCTACATGACAGACTCTTTAGTGATCAGATCTTCAAGCTCTTAAAAATGTAGATGATTTTCAACCTGATCATGTGACCTGTGGAGATTTTATTTCCTCACGTGGAGAAATAAAGTGGCTGAGCGTC
>NW_019204304.1:0-103 GCF_002260705.1 Seriola dumerili
TGGTGGTGGCAGCCTTAGTTTTGGTGGTGGCGCTGGTGGCGCTGGTGGTTTTGGCGGTGGTTACGGCGGTGGTTACGGCGGCGGTTACGGCGGCGGTTACGGC
>NW_019204305.1:0-116 GCF_002260705.1 Seriola dumerili
TAATATAATTAGCCATAAAAATGCCAAAAAAAATGTCATTGTATAGTAAAGCAGAAAAATGTCAAAAAACGTCATACTATAGTATGGTATAAAATGTCAAAAATACATCAAAGCAT
>NW_019204306.1:0-145 GCF_002260705.1 Seriola dumerili
TTTATATTTTTTAAGTAAGGTAGTGAAAAAAATACAATTTATAAAGTCTAATTATATAAAATTATTTTGTACTTTTTATAAATATAATATATTGATGTTGTGTATTGTTATTTCTGTCTTTAGTAGTTAGTTAGACAACTGTTCT
>NW_019204307.1:0-258 GCF_002260705.1 Seriola dumerili
AGACACAGTGAGAACTTGTGGTTCCTACTTGCTTATCTTAACTTGTTATGATAGTTTTCTCTGTCATTTGTCACCCTTATGCATATGTGCTAGCTTGCAATGTCCAAAACACACACCTTTTTAGTTGTTCTGTTAGGTCTGCTTTGACATACATGTGGAGAATGACTACATCATTTCAAAGGGCTCATATGACACAAACAGTCACCACCACTGAATTGAAAGCAATGGGCTCGTCCGGGAGTTGAACCCGGGACCTCT
>NW_019204308.1:0-135 GCF_002260705.1 Seriola dumerili
CTTCCTCAGGGCATCCTCATCCCATCAGCATCGACTGCTAAGAGAATTTCTGAAAGAAATGGAGGCAGATGCAAATAACCTACTACTCCACAACACCGTGAGATGGCTAAGCAAAGGGAATGCACTGGGATGCTT
>NW_019204309.1:0-1090 GCF_002260705.1 Seriola dumerili
CACACACACACACACACACACACACATACACACACCCTGCACAGGGCTGTAGTTCCCCCTGGTTCAGCAGAATCCCCTCAGTCCGCGAGCTCTGCCTCACCATAGGCGTAGAAACATCCACCACTGCGAACGTCCAGCTGCAGATGTTTGAAGAGCATGCAGAAGGTGACGTCCAGTTCAGAATGATGCGTTGCGTCCTGCAGGCCTAGAAGTACAACAGCAGTTATTAGAAAACATGTTTGACCCCTGACCCGCATTCTTTTTTTACCTTTTTTTTTTTTTTTTGTTACCGAGCTGACTGATAATGCGAGGCGTCACGCTGACTGCAAAGTCTGTAAGTACTTGTACAATAAAGCAAAGAAGAAAGTAGCACCATCACTTTTACTTTATGCTGCTCATGATGTGGGCTGCGCTGGCTGCTCTTCCTGGCAGCTGGCTTGTGGCGTGCTGCAGCATGGACCAACAGTGAACATGAACAGACTACTGCCAGACCGTTTTCACTGCATGTGTGTGGGCTCACTAATGTGACTGGCTTTATGGGCTGTCACTTTAGGCGACTTCACATTGAAAATACAGAAAGTCGGGAGGACTACAGATCGTGTGGGGGAGGGAGCGGATACAAGAAAGTGTGATGTGAAAAAAAACGTTGTTTGGTATAGAAACGTATGTTTATCCATCGTTGTGTATTTTCATACTGCACTTACAGAACTTTCAGTTGAGCTCATATACTGCCTGTACATCAAACCCTTGATGGACGTTCACCCTTTCCTCAGTGATGATAATATATTGCTTTTTAATACTTCATATGTCAGGTGACCATTTGAAACAGGCTCCTGGGGGGTCCGGTGAGGGTGTCTTTGACAAAAACATTTTACTGAGGGAAGACGGAATTTGTTAATGTTTGTACGGCTTTATTTCAAATGTGATTTTGTTATTTATTTTCTTTGCAACAAAGATGTATTTTTCTATTTCATTGCAGTTGAAAAGAACATAATTCGTGCTATACTTTAATTGTTAATAAATACAAACTGCTCTCAGCCTGCGTCACATGTTTTCTTTGTCCGTTGAGAGGAAACTGTTGATATAGTGA
>NW_019204310.1:0-152 GCF_002260705.1 Seriola dumerili
AGAATGAGACCAAAACTGGGCGATACAGGACAAAAAAAAATCTCTACATTTTCAATATAAAAATAGTCAATGAACGTTGGAAATTGCGGGATTTAAAAAGAGTTCGTCAGACTTTTTTTGAGGGAAATTTTGAGGGATGGCAGTTAGAGTTC
>NW_019204311.1:0-101 GCF_002260705.1 Seriola dumerili
GTTGTCAGTGCTAGCATGATAGCATTAAGTTTAACAATATCTAATGGACAGTGTAACATTAGAACTGAAACTGGCAGCTGTGGTGTATTCAGGCTTTTCTC
>NW_019204312.1:0-105 GCF_002260705.1 Seriola dumerili
TGTGTGTGTGTGTGTGTGTGTGTGTGTGTGGGTGCCTCTGCATGATCAGCAGCATGAATGAGCCTTTTTCTGAACGCTGTAAAATGTTTGGCAGTTGAACGCAGC
>NW_019204313.1:0-190 GCF_002260705.1 Seriola dumerili
CATAGATCAAATCTTTGTAGCTTCCAGTACAATTTGTTTGGCAACACTGTCCCATGTGCCTGAGCCTGACCTGGTGATGAGGTCGCATAGGGTTACCACTATGTTCCGCTGTGGCCGCTGGCACCACTCATCACTATTTAACAAAATGTTATTATATTATGTAATATAACAATATACATTATTATAACAA
>NW_019204314.1:0-166 GCF_002260705.1 Seriola dumerili
ATAGTATAGTAAGGCAGGAAATGTCAAAAAACATCATAGAATATTAAGGCAAAAAAATGTCAAAAAACACCACACAATATATTCCTAATCAGGACTTGAACCATCAACCCTTGGAATGAAGGGCAACACTTCTAACCACTGTACTACCCTCAAGCTTAGCAGTAAG
>NW_019204315.1:0-143 GCF_002260705.1 Seriola dumerili
TTTCATGCCCAATGTATGGGTTCAGTGCAACAACCTCCCTGTATGCTGTACTGTCACCATCTGACAGCATCTCAGTGTAATGCAATTGGTGGCGAGTCACAGACCTGGTCCACATCCTCCTCGCTGACTCCTTCTCCATTGCC
>NW_019204316.1:0-136 GCF_002260705.1 Seriola dumerili
AAGGTGCTTGACTGGATTGAAATCACAAATAAACAAAAGTGATATAAAATATGTCCGAAGAAACATGACAGCATCTGTCACTGAAGTAAATAATAACGTATGTTTACCCTCTAGTTGCCATGGAAATTATGGCTTT
>NW_019204317.1:0-334 GCF_002260705.1 Seriola dumerili
TATATGTGAGACTTTGTAATTAAAGCTGAAAGCTTCCAACTATAGGAATCTTCCCCCCAGAGCCTAAACACTGGTGGTGGTGAAGAGGAATGAACTCCAGGATGGGAACATCTTCATGAGAGAGAAACTTCAGATCGGATGGTTTGATTTGCAGTGCTAACATGACAGCTGAATTACAGCAGAGAGAGAAAACACCTCAGAAGTTTTACAGCCCAAGTGATTGGCTAAAGGCCCTTGTGTCGGGTTGTGATTGGATGAAGATGAGAATGTGCCGGTGGAGGTTTGAGATCGCGGGAAACAGTGCGTATGACTTATAAGGAATGTGCAAGGAGAT
>NW_019204318.1:0-105 GCF_002260705.1 Seriola dumerili
GGAAATAGGGAGGCAAAGAGAGGGTGAATGACATGCAGTAAAGAGCCGCTCGATGGGGGATTCGAACCGGGGCCGACTGCAGCGAGGACTGTAAGCCTCTACATA
>NW_019204319.1:0-234 GCF_002260705.1 Seriola dumerili
AAAAAACTCAAGCAACATTGTCAACCTGAAAAGACAAAAAACATGTTAAATATGCAAAAGGAAACTTATCAGAACAAAAGGTAAAAAATGAGAAAACTTTACTATTTAGAAAAAACAGAAACACACTTAACAGAATCACAAACTACTTACAAAATTAAATTACAACAAAAGGAAACTTATCAGAACAAAAAATGAACTATTTACAAAACATTTATGACAAAAGGTGAACTGGAA
>NW_019204320.1:0-126 GCF_002260705.1 Seriola dumerili
AAACATCATAAAAACGTCATAGTGTAATAAGGCACAAAATAAATTATGAAAATATCGTAGTATAGTAAGACTTAAGAATATCATAAGAATGTCATAGTATAGTATGGCATAAAAAACATCATAGTA
>NW_019204321.1:0-139 GCF_002260705.1 Seriola dumerili
CGGGAGCTGAGAGCCCGTGTGTCGGTGGTTCGTCAATATCTCCGGCAGCTGAGAGTCTCTCTGACAGCGGAAGGATCAGAGCAACAGCAACTGTGAAGCAAGTGTTAATAAAGTTTATTCTTGTTGTTCATAATAAAGT
>NW_019204322.1:0-142 GCF_002260705.1 Seriola dumerili
ATCCTATTTTCACACCTGAATTTAAATTCTACTTGTACCTCAAGTTCTATTAGTAAGTTATATGATAAGTTAATTGTGCTACAGTGACTCACTATGGTATTATAAGATGAGACGGACTGTTCAGGACATCTAGCACCAGTTA
>NW_019204323.1:0-117 GCF_002260705.1 Seriola dumerili
TTACTTGTGTTTTGTGTATTTGCATGTTCTCTTAAGATGCAGTGCATATATATATATATATATATATATATATATATAAGGGCTGTCCCAAACGATTATTCTTTAAATGATTAATCT
>NW_019204324.1:0-169 GCF_002260705.1 Seriola dumerili
TTGGTAGATTCCAGATGATGGCAAAGTTTGTTGTAGTTTGAAAATGTCTGGAATTATGCTGTGATGTGTCTATCCTCTGAAATGCACTATAAACACACATTTTCAGTGCTAAAAGAAATGTTGAGGGACTTAACAATTGTACTGTCTTTTCAAGAACAATGTTTTTTTT
>NW_019204325.1:0-102 GCF_002260705.1 Seriola dumerili
TTTAAAAATAAAGCACAGTTCATATCTAAACCTGACAGATTTTAATTGAACTGAATCAGAAACACTTTTAAACTTCAGCTGTTGAAAATGTTTCCAAGTTCT
>NW_019204326.1:0-152 GCF_002260705.1 Seriola dumerili
TGTCCTATGATGATGATGAATTCCAAATATCCAAATTGGAACAGATCTGATCCAATATTATTATTGTTTTTTACAAACAGGGAGCGAAGGGAGGGAGTAAAAATGTACAATCGAAAGTCCCAAACCCACAATTGAATGCAAATGTTTTGGCA
>NW_019204327.1:0-305 GCF_002260705.1 Seriola dumerili
GGCAGAGGGGCCGTGGGAGAATTTTCCTGTCTAGAGTGTATGATGGAAATTTCAGGAAAGATGGCTGTCAGACAGGTATTCGCTCTCACACTCCATAAAAATATTGTTAAAATTAAGAGTATGCTGTAGAAAGCATATGTAGAAGGAATTGTTATCTTTATCATAATTGTATTCATGTATATTTTATTCTTTTGTTTTGTTGAGACTCTGTGTAGTCTCGAAGGGGGGAAATATGTTGTGTCCCAGCTGCTATGTGAGTTAAGGAGAGGAGTGTTTTTAGGAGGAGACCCTAGGTGAAAGGTCAG
>NW_019204328.1:0-101 GCF_002260705.1 Seriola dumerili
CCTTTAATGTGACCTATAACCTGTACAATGCAACTGAAAAACAAACTGAAACCTTTAAAGGGGAAAAATATAAAATAAAAAACTTAAAAGAACGTGGTTGC
>NW_019204329.1:0-116 GCF_002260705.1 Seriola dumerili
CTTTTTCTGTAATCTAGAGAATCCAGCCAAGAATATTTTAGTCAAAAAAAAAATTTAAGGGGAATTCTCCACATTCGGTCAACAAGAGACGCCACCTGACGAATCACTGATGATAT
>NW_019204330.1:0-3990 GCF_002260705.1 Seriola dumerili
TAATAAAATTTTGACATTATGTAAACACTAAACAACATAGTGAACTGCTATTTGGCTGTATGGCATTCACAAGAAGCCCCCCCCGCCCCCATACAGACTACTGCTCCCCAGCTTTAGCTCAGTCGGTAGAGCATGAGACTCTTAGTCTCTGGGGGCATGAGTTCGAGCCCCGCGTTGTGCGATGTAGGTTTTAAAAAGGAAGGATCCGCACAAGAATGAATGGGGAAACAAGCTGCCAAAGCCATCTTCATTTCTGAGAGGGCACATGTGGAGTACAGCGAATTCGAAAAGGCCCTCTAGGCATGGATGGAATATCTTCCAATCAACATGATTGCGAGGAATCTGAGGACATAAACTAATCAGAGCATAGACAGCATAACCAATTATTGAAATTCGCTTCAATTAAAATTTGTTTTAAAGGTCTTGGTGGAGCATGGACACTCTTAATCGCAGGGTCACGGGTTTGAATCCCAACTTTGGCGATCAACTAATTTGGAAGTTGTGGGACAATGTAAACCAAGTGATGAAATTTTATTTAACAAAAGTGACATTTTGTATCTTTTCACTATATGTTACATTTGATCTTTCATGGTTTATTCATCTTGCCTGTAAACTCCCAGCCATCAATTTCTGAGATTTCTTTTCCTTCCAAATATGGATAATCTAAACTGTAGATTTCCGATTAAAGCATACCTTTGTGTCCTGAACTATGGGTGTTTTGAAAGCAAGTTTTGACATGATGTATTTTTCTGGCTCACAGGCCCGGCTCAGCTCAAGTCGTAGAGCATTGAGACTCTTATCTCAGGGTCGTGGGGTTCGAGCCCCACGTTGGGCGATACATTGTTTTTAAAAAAGGAAGCACAAGAGTGGGAAGAACTTTCATTTCTGGAGAGGGCTAGATGTGAGTACAGGAACTCAAAAAGGCCCCTCTGGGAATGCCATGTGCTTCATTTTCACGATCAATGTTGCTTATGCTGCATAGCCTCAACTACCGCAGTTTGGTAATGTTAACGCTATTTAAATAGGACAAGTGCCAATTTAATCTCCATATGCATTGTGTAGCAAATTGCTGAAAATTGTCAAAGGTATTCTTTGGGAGTATTGGTTCAAGGCCCATGCTGGGAGTTGGAGGTTTTAATATATGCACAATAACAAAAATCACACACTCTTAATCACAGGTTCACGGGGTTTGAATCCAACATTGGCCAATAAATAATAAGCTGGGACCAATGTATGTCAATTGTTTGAAATTTGTTTAACAAAAAGTGGACATTCATGTATTTCATTATGTCTTTACATTGAATGGTCATGCGTTCATTCATCTGCCGTAATCTCCAGCTATCAGTTAACTCTCTTGAGATTTCTTTCTCTTCAGTTATTAGGGATAATTCTCCTGTAGATTTTCTTGATTAAAGCATACCTTTGTGTTCCTTGAAATATGGTGTTTGTAAACAAATGTTTCACGTATGTATTTTGTTGAACAGGCCCGGCTAACAACCTTGCTGTAGTCATAGACTGTATATAAAAAATGGGACGTGGTCTCTGGGGCTGAAAAGTGAAAGCCAACGCGGAAGTGCCTTAATGTTGCAATACCACCGAGGTTCCGTCTTGGGGGCTGGCTCCACCTGGCTGCATCCCACGCCCTGCCCCAGCAATCAGTGCCCACTTGCCCGAGTACAAGCAGGCACAGGCAGTGGTCAAGAGAAATCTGGCAGCCAGAAGGCCAGGTTTTCCCTCAGCCGGCACCTTCCACCACATCTGCACATTGCTGTTGCCCCAACCCCAGCCCTGTCATCGCTCCCTTTATATTTCTATACCCCACAAGTAACCTGGAGCCCAACAGATCGCTCCTTCTGGCCCGCTTCCCGTCCCCACCACCTGAACCGCAGGGCTTACACCCGGACAGTTGAAAAGAATAAATGTAGTCAGTGCCACCAGCCCCGCAATAAGGAACCTTGGTCTACAGTCAGTATTATGGACACATATACTTGGCTTCCAAAAGCCAACATGCCAGCTTGAATCAGTAGGATGGAGGAGATGCGGAGGGAAAAAAGGGCAGATTAAAAAAATAGATTTGTGACATTCTTTGTCTCTATGTGTACATAATTGTAAATAGTTTTAAAAGAAAAAAAAATTCTTGTTATATTTTAGTCTTATTCTAAATAAAGTTCCTAAGCCTTATTTATCTTCTATTTTAAGTTTCATTTATTAATATTTTATTTTATACACTTAATTATTTTCTAGTATAGTGCTAAATTATTAGGTGTTGTGTGTGTTGTGGTGTTGTGTATGAGAGGAGAATTAAGCGTGGTGAGAGAGTTGTAATAAATTTGCATATTTCTACAGAAGTATCTTTCACTTATTCAAACACTAGCATAAATGGAAAATACAAACAAAGAAACAAAGATAGAATTTCAAAACAGTTTCCACATTGCATGGAAAGGTAATCAGTCAGAATTACCTTTTGCCAGACTTTCAATACTTAATGTATTTCATTGGTCAGAAATTTAAAAATAAATATCAAATATTTTCTAGCAAAAGTAAATGCGCCAAAACATATGTGCTCTAGGTGTGGTGATTTTAGAAATATTTCGTACATTGCTATATAAAGTTTTTATTATTATTCATTATTAATATAAAATTTTGACATTATGTAAACCACTAACAACATAATGAACTACTATTGGCATTCACACGAAGTTCCCATCCAATTTTGTATCACTTATTGTAGAGATATTGATAGATTTTACAATGCTTTGGTAATTTTGGTAGCAAACATTTCCAGTGGGAAACCGAACCGGCGACCTTTGGACCAGGCAGCTTCCTGTGCCATACTCTAGTTAAGTGTCTTGTTTTGGTCATATTTCTCAAACTAATGGAGCATTAAAACTGTGTCCAATAACTTGTAATGGGCAGCAGAGACACTAATGACTTATTCAGTTCAATTAATTTCTTCTCAATTTTCTCAACTTTTCCTCTCTTTTTCCTTCATTTTCAACTCCCCCCATACAGACTATGTTCCCCCAGCTTCATGATTCAAAACCTGCTGTAGTCATTGGAATTATATAAAAGTGGACGTTGGTCTCTGGGGCTGAAAAAGTTGAAGCCAACGCGGAAGTGCCTTAATGTGCAATACCACCGAGTTTCCGGCTGGGGCTGGCTCCAAAAAAAACTCGTGCTTCCCAATACACACTCATTATAAAAACCACCAACTTCTCTCATGAAAATACTCAGTTCGATGAATTTTTTCCGGAACTCATTTACTGTGTGATGGGCTAAATTCACACAACTTCTTGTCAGTGTATCTGGTTGTCCATCTGAAAAATAATCACCAAAATTAAGTTAAATATTAGCGCCTTAAAAACAGGTAATTTTGGGGGGCGTGGCTGTTGATGATATACCTGGTCTGCAATGATTGATCAGATGACGCGGCAGGCCGGAGGTCATCACCGGAGGAATCATTCCACGGAGAGGAGCTTGGGTCGTAAAGCGTTTTCGTAATTGAATTCAAGTTGTATTGAATATTGTTTTTCTCAATATTTGTCGGTGAAGAATAAATTTAGCACTGACAGTTTTGCTGTTAAGTTTATTTAGTTTTAATGAGTATTTCGGTTCACAACGTCACTAACAAACTGGAGAGATGATGATGATATTAAGTTTTTTTTTCGGTAAGTAAATTTGTTTTATGTTTCTGAAAACGTCCTACAGTTTTAATGTGTATGATGCTAGTAAAAAAAGCTAGTGCGTTTTTTCCCACGTGGCTTTGACCGGAGAACGGAAAAGTTAACACTTTTAACCTAGCTAGCTAGCTAGCTAGCGGGTAACTTAGTGTTTGTTAATGCTAACCGTACCTGCGTTCCCATAAACTACCTTTCCTACATGCAACCAAAACATTCCAGCGTTTATTATCACATTAAACTTATTTCTGTCTCCTCTTCTCGCTGGTATCGTATTGAGTACAATACAACCAATGTATACTAGAACATTATC
>NW_019204331.1:0-122 GCF_002260705.1 Seriola dumerili
TTTATTACCTCTAAATAGAGAAATTATTGAATTTTCACTGATTGAAATTTTCTCAGACAATGGTAGAGGATAAAATAGGTAATTTTGCTGTTAAATATAAATAAATAAATATGATTTAACGT
>NW_019204332.1:0-191 GCF_002260705.1 Seriola dumerili
TTGTATCGAACAAGCCGGGGGTGTCGACCACAACAACAGGCCGTCCATCAATCTCTCCTGATTCTTTTTTACAAAACTCGGTTACAGACTTTTGGCTGCATTTACATTCAAAATATTCTCCTCCTAAAATGGTGTTTCCCGTTGAACTCTTTCCACTGCCAGTCTTCCCAATCAGCACCATCCTGAGAGGC
>NW_019204333.1:0-108 GCF_002260705.1 Seriola dumerili
CGAGCAGAAGAGTAGAGTTGTGCATTGGCTGGAGATTTACTTGGTTGGAACCCATCAAGAATTTCTTCGCAAGAGAGTCGGTGGTGGTTTCCCTGGAAACAACGTGTA
>NW_019204334.1:0-599 GCF_002260705.1 Seriola dumerili
AAAAAAAAAAAAAAATTGATATTGAAAATGCAGAATCACTGAATTTTGCTGATGGTCCACTTAACATCACATTTTTGTTGTTACAGGTTGGGACAGTGACCTCTCATCGATTTTGCTGCTGTTACACCTGATTCCCTCCTCTGCCCAGGGTCGTAAGAGACCAGGAAAGGTGTCTGCTTCCCAAGCAGAGAAGCATCTTGTGGTCTTCAAGAAGGTTAGTATTTGTTCCTAATTTTATGTAACGTTTTATTCAAGGATGTTTCACTGAGGGAGCCTCAGTTTTGCAGGTCATGATCACATACATTTTTTTTGTGTGTAATATTACAACCATGTAATTGTAATAGTCTTGCCATGTGTTTGTGTTTTGTTTTCTCAGACAGGAACCAACATCCAAGAACATTTTTATTCCGTTATGACAAGCACACAACCCTACCTCCTGGCTGTAGGACAAAGGAAGAAAGCAGTCCACCAGTTCTTCATAATACTTGACAAAAATGCCATCGCTTGCAGGTCGGCCTCCTCACTTGGTGCCTTTGACGAACTGTTTAAGGTGCATTATGTTTTTGGGCACACCCATTGCACAACTATTCACTTTTTTT
>NW_019204335.1:0-1162 GCF_002260705.1 Seriola dumerili
CCAGGAGTAGAGCAAAGGGAAAGTGCTCATCCTGCTACACATAAATATATTATTATGTTCATCCCTGTGTGTAATGTGACAGGAAGCTGGGAGCAGAAGGAGATGGGAATGTTTTAGGATGAGGGGAAGAACTAATACAGGTAACAAAGTTAAGAGATGACTGGGAAGAAAGAGCAAGAGTTGAGGACACATGCATATTAATTTAGTGGATATTACTTTTTGTGTTTTTGCTGTATGTGTGATATTACGTGGCCAGTGGGGAGTATTTTGAGACTCTGCTCACGGTGTTGCACAGGCACTGAGAGCATTTACGCAAAAGAGACCCTGGATCTAATAAATGGTAATTTCATTGTTTTGTCTGATTTCTGCTATAGCTGTAGTTTTTGCTTTGTGAGCTGTAAATGGCCCCAGATCTAATTACAGTTCACAAAGAAATTGACATTTTAAACAGGCTTAGATTTAATGTATGTGGCTGGCATAGTAATAAGGGCTTTTCAGTCAGCCAACTCCCATGGAGCAGATTATTATGTGTATTATGTACAGTACAATAGACTCTGACCTTGTCACTCCTTTCAAGGAAACAACAAGCTCAGCACCACAGGCAATAGAGAATGACAATAATAAAGTTTCTCGAAGAGCAGAGGTTTTTAAAGTGGGAGGCGGGCCTCACCAGGGGTGTCCAAACAGTTTCAGGGGAGGCTCAGTGAATGGAAGTGAGTCAGTTTGGTTAACAGAAGGAGATCACATAAATTAACCTAAATGTGTGAAATTTGATTAAAGAGATACTTCGTAGATACAGTAGTTTGGGGGATTTTTATTGTTTTTCCCACTTTCCCAGAGTCGGAACTAATAGCATTAGGACAGAACTTGTCAAACAGCAGTATTAGGCCATCTTGGCTCAATTGTTGAGTATCTACGTCAATTGGCTGAATATTCTTGGTCGCGTATGTTTGTTTTGCATGCATATTAGTTGCTATGCTTTATTTCTGATTTAATTTGTGTTTTTTATGTATATTTATTAGTTGGCTTTGCTTTAATTGCTCTTGATTTTATGTGTGTTTGCTTATTAGTTTCTCTTGGGATTGTTTTGAACCATTTTTTTGTTGTGTTTTGTTTTCTGAGCAGGTGGAGTCCGGAGATGCCACCAGAGAATTGTTGGTAT
>NW_019204336.1:0-203 GCF_002260705.1 Seriola dumerili
CAATGACACTGCCTGTTGAAGTAAAAGGATTTAATAATACACCCTAACATAGTTCAATGACATGCAGGACTGTGGCGTTAAATGATGCAAGAAGCTTAAAATGTGTCGACATGACGTGAAATGTCCAGAAAGTGGCAGTTTAAATGTAAAACCATAAGATCACACTGTTCACAGATCACACATTTAAACAACCTCCTCCTCCA
>NW_019204337.1:0-125 GCF_002260705.1 Seriola dumerili
GCAGGAGGACTTAGCAGGTTTCATATACTCAGGGACCCTGGGGAAGAACTTCATTGGTGAGCTCCTGCAGACCCCCATTAAACATATGGTTTCATTATTTCCCCAGTCAACCAGAAACCAACCAG
>NW_019204338.1:0-141 GCF_002260705.1 Seriola dumerili
TCAAAAAACATCATAGTATAGTAAGGTATAAAAATGACATTAAACATCATAGTATAGTATGACATAAAAAATTCAATAAATGTCATAAAATAATATAGCATTAAAATGAAAAAAAATGTCATATTATAATATGGTATAAAA
>NW_019204339.1:0-166 GCF_002260705.1 Seriola dumerili
TGTGTGTGTGTGTGTGTGTGTGTGTGTTAGAGAGAGAAGACTGAATGAATGTCTAGCAACTGGAAACCTTTTCTTTTGTAAACTCAAGTCTCTGCCAGAGAGCATTGTGAAGCATTGTTTATCATCCTCCCCTCCTTTGTTATGCCTGTGTGTGTGTGTGTGTGTG
>NW_019204340.1:0-153 GCF_002260705.1 Seriola dumerili
AGATTAATCAATAATGGAATTTTTTTTAGCTTCTTGGTTGTCATATGTTAAACTCTATGTTTGTGGTTTTAATATTCATAAGTGCATGTTTGTATGTTGTTCTGCAGCAATGCGCCTGATCCACGGCGACATTGTGCCAAATTCAAAGAGGAA
>NW_019204341.1:0-101 GCF_002260705.1 Seriola dumerili
TAATATTAATATTAATGATATTATTTTACATAATTATTAATATATATATTATATATATATATTATATTACATATATCATATACATTTTTTTTCTATCATAG
>NW_019204342.1:0-184 GCF_002260705.1 Seriola dumerili
CCATGAGTATTTTACTGTTAAGGATCAAGAAAAATATAATATGGATGTTGTGGCAAATAGCTTTAATACATTTTTTGTAAATGTTGGACCTGATCTGGCAGGAAAAATCCCTGATCCCGGGACATCTGAAAAAAATCTAGATAAGTTCATAAATAAAAATCCTTACTCCATGTTGCTCCAAGCA
>NW_019204343.1:0-100 GCF_002260705.1 Seriola dumerili
GATTCATCTGAAAAGAAAATCATCGTCCGCAATATGAGATCGTCGGATCGCTCAGCCTTAATGCCACTACAATGTTATTATGACCAACAGGAATGATGCC
>NW_019204344.1:0-100 GCF_002260705.1 Seriola dumerili
AGCAAGCTAGTGTGCACTGTGCAGGTCAGGACAATGTTTCAGTATCAGTCCAGTTGAGAAACTATTTGTGTTGGTGTAGCCAAATAGATGATGAAATAAA
>NW_019204345.1:0-147 GCF_002260705.1 Seriola dumerili
TCCCCATATAGACGATAGCTTCTAAGATCAAACTTTTATCACCTACCTTGCTTCTTACGGTTTTGTACAACAGAGCCAAATATTCCCTCTTACCATGTTTATTTTGATGGTTAATCCAAATCGTGGAGATGGTGTTTGTGTGTTTCT
>NW_019204346.1:0-1384 GCF_002260705.1 Seriola dumerili
TTTTTTTTTTTTTTCTTTTTTGTGCTCGTTAAATGTAGTTTTCTTTGTTAAACGTAGGGGTCTGTTTGTTTAATGTTGTTTTGTTAATGCATTTTTTTCCTTAAATATAGGGGTCTGTTTCTTAAATGTTGTTTTGTTAATGCATTGTTTTCTTAAATGTAGGTGTCAGCTTGTCTGATTTTGTTTTAATATTTTCAGCTCATTAGTGCAGTTTTTTTGCCTGTTTCCTGTATGTTAATTGTCCCACATAACATGTATGTGTGAGTTACATATATGTAGAGTAAGTAATCAATTCACTTCTTATAAATATTTTCTATCCATTTAGTTTCTTCATCTGTATCTTGTCTTTTCAATGGTACATGTATACATATGTGTTCAAAATTAATTGAACTGAAATGTTTACTAAGTAAATTGATGGTTTTTGATAACCTGACCTCAATAGAAACAACAGAACTGCAGATAATGCCCACATGCCCCATGTCACATTCAAGGTGTCCCAAGTGGCACTCTTGTTATCTGTCTTATCACCTAACAAATTGAGCAGAAGAATTAGAGCACCATCCGGTGTTAAGATCATTAACAAATTATTTCTACTTACCTCACCCAACCTGAAATCTAATTTTGCTAATTTGAGTCTGTCTCCATTTATAAGACAGTCTAAGACTTTGTAATTAATGAGGGATTCCGCTGGTAGACAAACAAGCTCATAGTGTCCATCCAGTTATTGAAGATGTTGAGAGCATTGAGGAACATCTACATTCTCATGTCCAGCAGGACTGTGAGAGTGAAGTCTGTTTGAATACCCAGTTTTATTTGATAGAACCGGGTAGATTCTTACATGTTTGTCCTGATCTGACCTGGATCTCCATCAGTGTTCTGCCACTGTTCCAGGACTAAGAAGCTCAAGCAATAGCTCAAATCTTTTCTGGTGATCTCAGCTGTGGTTGGACTGATGAAGAACCACCCTGGATTCACTACCACCATCACACCCACTAAACCGTCTGTGTTATCGAGGGATTCATGGCCATACTTGGCGGTAAAGTGCAAATGAAGGTATCAGAAATATACTCTGTACACTTCACTTCTGTACACTGTATATGTTTCTCATTGCTTTGAAATAATCTGTGTTTCTACCAAAAGGCCCTTGATATAAAATAAATGTGTTTGATTACTTATGAGATATTGCTTGACTCTGATCATGACATTATACTCTTGATTTTTGTCAAATGGTCACTATGAATGCAGTGCAGAGGTTGAGCAGATGTTGTATTCAAAGTAAACAATGACTTAAAATATGGGTGCATAAATATCTTAGGATAGGATGGATTTATCACTTTAGTCACTTCAAGTTGACATAAAATATTATAACTATTCAGCAAAAAAA
>NW_019204347.1:0-153 GCF_002260705.1 Seriola dumerili
CACAAGTTTGAAACCTAATTTTATAATACTGTATTTGGCAATTTTTTTATTCATTCAAATTTGGCTGGGGGGGTTTAAATTTTTCTGTGGTGTAACAAACTCAGAACACATAAATTGTTCTGCTTTACAGGATCTTTAAAGAGAGTCTCTGCA
>NW_019204348.1:0-117 GCF_002260705.1 Seriola dumerili
ACAAAACCTGGTGATTAGTTTTCGTTAGATCAGCTAATCGATGAACTGACTGACTGTTGCAGTTCTTCTGCAAAAACGACCTCAGGTGTCAAACTTTGCTGGAGCTTTTATTTTGGC
>NW_019204349.1:0-867 GCF_002260705.1 Seriola dumerili
GGAAGCTTTTCTGGTGTTCTGTCTCGGATTTCTGCAGATTATTGCTGGGGCGCTGCTCACTGTATTTACGTTTGGAGCTTTTGCTCAAGTTGGCATGGGGCTGATCACTGAAGGAATATCAGACTGCATTTACGGTATCGAATCCATGGTGACAGGAGAATTCAGTTGGAAATCGTGGGCTATAGACAAAGCCATTTCTATTGGTGTGTCTCTCATTGGGTTTGGAATTGGAAAGCTGATTGCAAAGGGCTTCAAAGCTTGTAAATTGTTGATTAAACAATTTGGCAAACACCTGAAGTCATTGCCAAAGTTTTTCTCCAGGCAGGCAAAAGATGGTTTTAGTGTTGTTGCAAAGATGAATATGAAAAATGCAGTGAAATACACAGCAAAGAAAATGGCAGAAGAAGTTATTAGCTATGGACTTGGGAAGGCAGAAGAGGCATTGATGAAAAAAATCCTAAATGATATTAAGGATAAGATGCAAAAGGAAATTGTAAATGATGTGAAATCCAACATGGAAAAAGAGCCCTTGGCTGCTTTAGTAGACTCCATTATTCTCTCACACCTTGAGGATAAACAACAACTTTCTGATCTCGTACAGGAAGAAAAAGGAAAAAACAAACTTCTGGCTATTTTCAAAGAATTAAGCAAAACTGCCTTACAGCCATTCTACGCTGACCTCAGCTGGCAGAAGAAGCTCAACTCAACCATCTCCAAAGTGATTAAAAAAGCTAAATCAGGGGTCACAGGTGGAAAACGAGTAATTCTGACAGTCATCGAAGCCATTCACATGGGTGCACTAGCAACAGACGCCATCATCACAGTGCACAGCCTCTCAGACAAATTTTTCTTGAACCTTCAAAAGGA
>NW_019204350.1:0-111 GCF_002260705.1 Seriola dumerili
CAATGCAAAACATTATCAATATATGATGAGTTATATATTACCCAGCAGTAAGAAGCCGCAGCCTTGTCAAGCTTCAACATTAAACTGATTAATACACCGATCATTTACATA
>NW_019204351.1:0-123 GCF_002260705.1 Seriola dumerili
CCACTAGTGGTAGTGAAGTGTACTACAAAACACCTGAGGAAATCACAAGGTGATCACAATTGATCACAACTCACTAAGGTAATCACAATTCTATCTCCACACTGCTGCAACTAAAAACACAAG
>NW_019204352.1:0-417 GCF_002260705.1 Seriola dumerili
TTTCTGTCTCCTGTCCCTGGAGGAACCTGTAACCTGGAGCTTCCTACAACCTGAACTTAGAGCAAACGTGGTCGCTCTGGTTTGATTCCATCACTTCTTCCTCTTCTCTCTGTGTCGCCATAATCCACGCCGTCGACGAATCGTTTCTCACACAGACACTGATTTATTTGTGGAGACGTGTCACTATTAAGAGAACTGAAGATTACTGGAGTTGACGACGCTGTCACTGAACTTTACTGTCGGTGCAATAAAACCTAAAAGGCCAATAAGAACTTCCTCAACCACCTGTTCAACAAGCAACAAACAGAAAAGAGATGTTGTCATGTTTCCTCCTCCGACTCCCGGTGTCTTTCACACAACAACATGGCGCTGGTTCAGCTGATGACCGACTGTTAGGAAACGCTTCAACGAAAGCCT
>NW_019204353.1:0-119 GCF_002260705.1 Seriola dumerili
TTCACACGATGCCTCACAAGAAATAATAAGGAGATTAAACGATGCTTAAGGAAACATTGAGTACAAACACAATTATTCTGTTTTGAATTGTAAAATTGCTGGTTTTGTGTAAACTAATG
>NW_019204354.1:0-121 GCF_002260705.1 Seriola dumerili
GAATATCATATTAATTATATTCTTATTCTTATTCTACTTATTATTATTAATAGCATTGTTATCATTATTATTATTATCATCGATATCATTGTTATAATTATTGTCTAGGATGGACTGACAT
>NW_019204355.1:0-129 GCF_002260705.1 Seriola dumerili
ATAGCACGAATTTTTAAGGAATTGGAGGGTTTTCTTTTCACGAGCGAATTGAAAACATATAAAAAGAGGTGGACGGAAACACTGCTATACTAAGATGAGATGCAATCATTGTTTAAATTTGGAGATAGT
>NW_019204356.1:0-135 GCF_002260705.1 Seriola dumerili
CACCCCCACCCCAGTGGTGGGGCAGCCACCCTCATACCCGCCTCCCTCCCATCCAGGCTCTGATGTCTCCTGGTTGCCTGCAGAAGGTGTAAAGGATGAACTCACACAAAGCATCATGGTCCTGAGGAGGAGGAG
>NW_019204357.1:0-115 GCF_002260705.1 Seriola dumerili
ATACAGTAAAGAAGAAGCGATTAAAAGTCTGGATGAAATCTAAAATGAGTCCAAATGAGTGAACCAACACTACTCAGCTGAAAATGATGATACTTGTTTTCATGTGACTATTCAT
>NW_019204358.1:0-128 GCF_002260705.1 Seriola dumerili
CGAGCCTGGGGCAGCCCCCACAGCGCTCCAGTGTCTCCATGAAGTACCCCCCGATGACTTTGGGGTCTCTGTTGGTGCGAGCGGCCCGCTCATATGAGTCTATGTGCCACACAAAGTTAGGTCCCTGA
>NW_019204359.1:0-146 GCF_002260705.1 Seriola dumerili
TAAGCTATCTATAGTAATCTCTCTAAGTGTATAAAAACTTTCTGCTTCAGATTTGAAGTGACATCATGCACAGGAAACTGTATTGATAAATCCTCCCATCTCCTTGAGCTCAAGCTTCAATAAACATCCTCAGCATAAGACATCCT
>NW_019204360.1:0-116 GCF_002260705.1 Seriola dumerili
TCAAACTTAAACTGCTACTGTTAGCAAACTATTTTAACCATTTATCCAGAATTTTTAGCTTACTATTTCAACTGTACATATTATTTTAGCAAGTTAAAAATGTATCTATTGCTTTT
>NW_019204361.1:0-114 GCF_002260705.1 Seriola dumerili
AGGTGGAGTCCGGAGATGCCACCAGAGAATTGTTGGTATGGTCTAACGCCCCATTGTCTGTTTCACATGGTGAATTGGTGTGTGAACACAAAACGTTGAAGGACTAGTCCCAGT
>NW_019204362.1:0-487 GCF_002260705.1 Seriola dumerili
ACAACAACAACAACAACAACAATACATTACAGTGTGTGTGGTGCATTAGCGCTGGTAAGATGGTGTGTTTCACTAAGTCACTTCTGATTCTGTGTTCATTCGTCATTAAACAAAGATCTGAGTGAAGAGGAAACGCTGTGATGTGTTTGTCGTGCAGGCGCTGACAGCAGAGATAGTGAAGACCATCAGGGACATCATTGCACTCAACCCCCTCTACAGGTGAGACATCAGTCCTCTGTCACCACCTGTCCTCGTCCTTTGGTTTTTGTTTACATGATGCAGAGCTGCACTGAAGGTCGTCACCGCGAAAAGCTGCTCCACAGGTTTCCTTTAATAGTTTCTTCTTATATTTTATACAGTGATTTGTAGTGTTTGTATCTGTTCAACACAGTCAGACTCAGAGGTTTACTGTTTTCAGTTTGTCCGTCTCATTCTCGTGAACGTGTTGTCTCAGTAACGCCTCGATGGAACTTCTTCAAATTTGGCA
>NW_019204363.1:0-103 GCF_002260705.1 Seriola dumerili
ATACTCCTTAAATGGAAACACCCTCAACCCCCATCTTATAACAGATGGGTGAAAGAACTTTTACTGTCCATCAGTCTAGAAAAGCTTAGATTCTCCCTTCAAG
>NW_019204364.1:0-158 GCF_002260705.1 Seriola dumerili
CCACAAGCTAGAGCCTCTGAAATTCATACATTTCTGCTAATGCAGCGATGCAATGATCACAGCTTCAAATACACTCATGTTCTCTTTACATTGTTCCCATTGCTTCTCCTACTGGGATCACACAGAAAACATGGTTTGTAAGATATCTAACACAAATA
>NW_019204365.1:0-105 GCF_002260705.1 Seriola dumerili
AGTCATAATCAGATATGTTGGTTCATATTGGTGCATGCATGTGCACGCACGCACGCACGCATGCATGCATGCACACAACCCTAACCCTAACCCTAGCAGGAGCTG
>NW_019204366.1:0-114 GCF_002260705.1 Seriola dumerili
GAAAAAGAGAGGAAAAGTTGAGAAATTGAGAGAAATTAATTGAACTGATAGTCATTAGTGTCTCTGCTGCCCATTACAAGTTATTGGACACAGTTTATGCTCCATTAGTTTGAG
>NW_019204367.1:0-195 GCF_002260705.1 Seriola dumerili
TTTCTGACTTCTTTTTGACAGAAAATGTGACTAAAATGTGACTGTCTCAACATGCAGCAGCTACAATGGTTAATAAAAAATATAATCTTTATGTTTCTTTCATATCTGTGACATATTCAGATTCAGCCTAGATATTGAAACGGTAATGAAAGGTGTCAGTTTTATATATTTTCTGTTTTTAGGTCTTTTTCCTGT
>NW_019204368.1:0-120 GCF_002260705.1 Seriola dumerili
TCATCCCCCTCTTCCTCCCGCCTGTCCGGTCTCTCTACTATCACTCTCGAATTAAGCCAAAAAAAAACTTCAAGCAGGGGAAAACTGCAAACCAAAACAATCCTGCAGGTTCATCCAGAT
>NW_019204369.1:0-122 GCF_002260705.1 Seriola dumerili
ATGAAGATAACACTTGATGTTTCTACTCCAAATTTTTTCTCTCTCATTTTGAAACTGTATTGTCTTGTTTCACTTATGGAAGTTTAATACCTAATAATCCTGACAGAGCTATTTAACACTTT
>NW_019204370.1:0-332 GCF_002260705.1 Seriola dumerili
GTTTGTTTTCACAAAATATTTGAAGAATTTCAAAAACTAAGCTTCAAGTTTTCAGCATTTGGGTGAAATGATCAGTTTATGATTCTAGAAAGAGCTGAGAACATTGTGATATAAAACATGGTGTCATGTTTAAAAGGTGGATTTTAAATGGCGTCAGACCTCAGAGGGTTAAACGCACCAACATCTTGTCTTTGTGTCTGTGACTGTAAACGCTGCAGGTGAGATGATGTGAATCAGCCGCCATGTGGATACCTGCCTCAGGTGTTGATGCCGTGTCTGAGAGTGTGTGAAGCAGGAAGTGAAGCCCAGCAGGTTGTTGCTGCAGGTGGAGG
>NW_019204371.1:0-119 GCF_002260705.1 Seriola dumerili
CTGGTTTCCTAAACAATAGGAATCAGATATAAGTCAATATTTAGCAAAAGTGATTACAGAGTATGTAATGCACATTTGTCATACATTATCTAAAAGCAGCTGTTTACCTTGGTTGTGTC
>NW_019204372.1:0-111 GCF_002260705.1 Seriola dumerili
TAGCTCTAACATGTTGTTTGCCTGAAAATGTCTTGTTCGATATTTAGTTGTTCTAAAAGACGTTCTGAGACGTCAGCGGTTCAATTTTTCCAGTAAGTACATTTTGTTTTA
>NW_019204373.1:0-135 GCF_002260705.1 Seriola dumerili
CGCTGTAGCCAGCGCTAAAAACACTCTGCTTTAACGTCTATTAGGAAACTTCAAACTAGCAATTCAGACCATAAACACAAAACGAAAACGTTTACAGTGGTAGCAAATCAAGAGACCTCAATACAATCGGACTTC
>NW_019204374.1:0-149 GCF_002260705.1 Seriola dumerili
AGAGCATCACAACACGTCTTACCAGCACAAAGGTTTTCCCGCTTTTGCCGAGAACGTGCAGCTACGTCACTCACGCGTCTTTTGTGCGTCGTTAATTAAAGCCCCCTTGACACAACTGGTAAACAGGAACTATAAAAGAAATCAATTCA
>NW_019204375.1:0-3098 GCF_002260705.1 Seriola dumerili
AACACTGTTTTTTAACGGTTGTAACAATTACAGCAACATCTGGAATGTGAAAGATGTGATAAATCATTGTCGGATCCACTTTAACAAGTCAAAACATGTTTTATCAGTTTAATACTTGATGACAACGACTATTTAATTTTAAACTGAGGTCTAAGACTGAAAACTAAATTATTCCGCAGTGAGTTTAATAATCAGTGAATCATTTTCAGTCGTGTGGTTTCTGGTTTCTTTTCTTTTTGGGTTTTAGTCTGTTGGTCAAATATATAACAAGACATTCAGATATATCTCCTTCGGCTGTAGGAAATTACAACCGGCACAATTTAAAAAATATATTGACCAAGTGATTAATCAATTAGTCACGTAAACAACAGCAACGGCAGATTAATCACTTATGAAAATAAAAGAAAGTCTCCCTTCATGCTCGAAGCCTTTTGTTCTCGGAGAAAGTGAAACATGAAACAAATAAAATCCCATCGTCGTTTTGAGAAGCTCATCCTGACCTTAAGTGACCTCATTCATTCCTCCCTGACTTGGTCTGTTTCTGTAGTTCAAATGCACCTCTGCCTCCGACTCGATCTCACTCCATGGAGGAGATTTATTACCTCTACAATTAAATCTGTTACCTGTAAATCACCTGACGTTAGGTGGCAGAAACTACTGAAGGTTAAACTGGGCTTCCTGTTGGCCTGACTAACTCTAAAAGACGCAGACTACAAATACCCCTGACCAAAATAATCATACATTCTGTCATTATGAATGGGAATATAGTGGAAATGAATTATTCCTCGAGGGGATTCCTGGACCCCACTTTGAGAACTAATGCTCTAAAACATCTGGAATATCTGATGTTGTGAATACATTTATGTCTAGTCCTCAAATATGATACTAGTGCACTTTTTCAAATGTAATATGTGGAAAAAAATATATTGTCTTGAGCCATTAGCACACATGAAAAACCCTAATGACCTTTCTGTCTTAATCATCTGAAGATATATCTTCATGTGATGCTGTTCCCCCAGAATCCTTTTCTCCAAAAGGAAATGCGTCAACTTACAGAAAAACACCCTGACACCCGTTCGGCTTGTTTCAGACACTTCCTCGGTCCAACGGTATTGGTCGATCGTGGCCAAATCAAGATGCTATTAGTGATTTTTCTTTTTTTGGACTGCAGCTCAATATCAGATCAATCGCACACCCAGAAAACTCTGAATTTTAATCAGAGCCAAACTTTGTGTAATTGGGTTTTAAACTCTTTACAAGGAAGAAAATAGTTGGTCAGGGAAGCTGAAGAAAACGTTCCACACTCGCTGGTTATTGAGCACAGGAGCCGCTCAAGGCTGCTTCCTTCTCCCTCTGTTGTATTTTCTCGCTCACAATTGGTTCTGTATCCCAGGATGAGCGTGTGAGTGTTTAAGCTCGCAGACGCCGCCACAGTAGTTGGGGCTGATTACAGATGATGAATCACTTTACATAGCGAGCGATGGAAGCGCAGTGGAGAGGTATTCAATCGGAAATAACCTTTTGTTTCACCTAAACAGGGGCGGCGAAGAGAGAGGAACAGTGACTCCAGGCGAGAAGTGAGATGCAATCAGTCATCATAAATGAGCAGAAAAGTGGAAAGGCTAAAAAACTTTTTAGTTCCTCAGCACTAAAACATTGTCAGCTTTGAAAAGCGGAGAGCGGTGTTGACAGCCTGGTGAAAAAGGCTCATCAGAGATTCCACTGACTCAGACGACTACAAGATGTTTGATGCGTCTCTGGCAGCCATGACCCATTTCTGCTCAGTAGCTGGAGTGATCAAAAATGTTAGAACAAATGTTATTGCTTTCTGTTGCCTCCCTGCGGTTTTGGGGCTTTTCTGAGTCATGACTTCCTGTGAGAGGAAATGTTGGCCCATCCCGCTCTGCCATTACCAGCCATCCCCAGCATGTGTCGGTGCACCCACGCAAGGTAACGCCTCGAGGATCACACAGATCAACCGCTTCCCCCGAAGTTAATCTAGTAACGCCACGACGGAATAATGCTGCATCACAAGTAAAAGTCCTGCATCAACATTGTACTCGGCAAATATTGGAAGTAAAATGCAATTTGGTGACACAATTTAAAGTGCTCATTGTGAAAATTGGTCTCTGTCACACTTTTTAAATCCTCCGAAGTGGAGAAAATGAAATATTGAAGCATGAAAATCTCCAAAGCTGGAGATAAAACGTTTAAGACCTAACAAAAGAGGGATTACTTCTCCTTTACAGGCGGAGGAAATTCTCCTTAGATCACGTCTAAAAGTCACAGGTTTTCATCCACTGCAGAAGAGGAGGACACGAGGAGATGACATAATTAAAGGGGCTCCATATAAAGTTTATGCAGTGATAAATAATGTAGAAAACATAATGGAAACGTGGCATTCATGTGGCAGTTGTTTAATTTATTGTATTGAAGACACGCTTCATGAACGTCATGATTTATTCTTTGCACTTTGTCGCATTTCGCTTCAAGCAAATACACAAACTTTTCCACTTTAGCCAGGTGTAAAAAACATCCTCGCAATATTTAGATATTTTTCATAATTTATCGTGTTTCCACTCTGTTTTTTAAAGTAATTAACAAGTTGATCATTTTAACTTGACGACGAACATATTCCGTGATTTTTATCTGACGCTGCTCGTGAAATCTTAAAGTAAATGTTCAGATAAATGTTGTGGAGAAACAAAAAGTAAAAGAAGAAGTATCTCTTGCAAAAAGTAGCTCAAAATTAAGTACAGTCTCTCAGTAAATGTACTTACCACCCACCCAGCCTCTGTTTGGGGCTCTTTGAAAGCCTACACACACAAAAACTCACAAACTTCGCTGTGTGTGGATCCTGAAACGCTTCAAGTCCAAGACAAAACGATTATGAAGTTGTACATTCCCCTGGAGCCAGTGAGCCCTTCAGCCCAGCAAAGCAAAAGACAGGCGTTAAAAAACTTTTCTTTAGTTTTATCCCTAAATTTATCCTCTGAATTGCATCTCGCCACCATCGTTTGCCCCGAATCCTCTTCTCTGAAGGAAATACATCAGTCTAAGGAAGCAATTTAAGGTCCTTTAAAAAAAAAAAAAAAAAA
>NW_019204376.1:0-587 GCF_002260705.1 Seriola dumerili
GGGTAAATAAGGTTAATAAGGTTTATAATGAAAAGAAATCCAACATTCGAGTATTCATGGCCATATCCAAGGCAAACTCAATGTAGAAAGACAGCGCTGGCAGTAGCAGTGACACAGTTCAGCGACGCAGCCACCACACACACACAACACAGGCAGTGTGTTCCGAGCGCCACAGGCTCAGTGTTTGCGCTCATGTCATCCATATTGCCAACATCCATAACGCAAAATAATGTTTGGACGGACGTGACTGAACACAACATAGGTATTTTTTTAAGGGGACAGTTCATGAGCGCACATGAATGCAACCAAGAGTGGCTAAAATAGCATTAATCTCAATGCCTTGCAGTTTGCCACTGACCTGGCCCTTGCACGCAGAACAAGGACAGTACAGAGAGCAGTCATTCTTGACAAAATAATGCAGCGTGCCTCTGGTTTGCCACTGGCACACACCTTATGCACTTCTTCACCCTCATCAGTCTTCAGCAACTCACAGAAATACCAAGTGAACCCTAAAAAAAACTCACTTTCACAGGAGAATACCACACACTTGAGCAAACAAGTGTGCACCATGGCATACCATCAATTAA
>NW_019204377.1:0-142 GCF_002260705.1 Seriola dumerili
TTTATCTCTTCCTGGCGTCCTCTGCCCTTCAGTCACGCTTGCTTCCGTAACGCTTCAGGACTCTCCGCTGGCCGATTCATCCCGCCTCGCGGACGTCCTCCTCCTCCTCCTCCTCTTCCTCTTCAGCCCGAGGTCAAACCAG
>NW_019204378.1:0-462 GCF_002260705.1 Seriola dumerili
CTGTATTTTTCCTGACTGTCTGTCCTGCCTCTTTGTGCTAACAGGCTGTGCACACACGCATTGCTCTCCAAAAACGCTATTTGGCCTCAGTGGGAAAACTGACCCCAGCAGAGGAGGATTTGCTCCAGCAGGCGATCAAAGGCCAGCGTGCAGAGGTTAGTTTGTGCTGTTGTCCTCTTTGGAGAAAAGTCTTTGAAAACAAACCTAAACTGAACTTAAAGCAGTCAGTTTTTCCTACCAGAATTATTACATTTTGCAAAAACAACTAAAAAGATATATTTGTGATAAAGAGTTTGTCTCATCTCTTTTCCTCTGGCAGGTTAGCGAGAGACTAAATGAATGCAAACGTTTTGAGTCATCCTGGATCAGTGCTGTCAACTTGTGTAAACTGGTGGCTGAGGCAGCGTACACTTCAGGTGAGTAAAATGTGTGCCTTCATATGCTTTGATATAATGCTACTGC
>NW_019204379.1:0-119 GCF_002260705.1 Seriola dumerili
TGTGAAGTTATAAGTTGCTCATCTCTGTATATAAAGACTTCCGTTCATAAATTTAGCAATTTGTTTTTGTGGCTACTTGTGACTCGGGGAAGATGTGGTATTCATGTTGTGTCCTGGCC
>NW_019204380.1:0-107 GCF_002260705.1 Seriola dumerili
ATGAGTCCAGTGTCAGTTAAAGATCAATGGCTGTGAAGGATCATCAAACATGTTAACACTGCTCGCTTATTTATAATACTCCAGGACCAAGTTATAAAACTGTGAAA
>NW_019204381.1:0-119 GCF_002260705.1 Seriola dumerili
AGAAGGGAAAGGGATACTGCCTCCAAATGTAGACGTCTTCTATGAGCCAAAGTAAGTCGCCGAACACTGAAGAGGATTGCATGTTGAATTTAAGCAAAAACTCGATTGTGACACCAAAC
>NW_019204382.1:0-1258 GCF_002260705.1 Seriola dumerili
GTGTGTGTGTGTGTGTGTGTGTGTGTTGGTTGGTGGGGGTAGCGTGGGGCTGCAGGCTGGATGTGGAGAGCAGAGGGATGCAGGGTGCTAACAGCCGGCCCCAGTGAGGGGAGGCAAAGGCGCTGCATGTGCAAAGAGCCCCTGTTAGTAGAACTGACTTTAACCTTTATTCACTTAAAGGACCCCGATGACCCCAAGCCCCCCTCCGCCATCCATCGACTAACCAACTTCACCAACCGGGCTGCTCAGACCTCTGCTCAGGTTGAAGATGAGTTTACTAAACTACAAACATGACAGCTAATAATAAATTACTTTGACACTGAAGGAAACTTACAACGTGACGATTCTCAGTTAAGTTCTGGAGTTAGAGGAAGTGTCTGTTTTCTATGAGGTTTTTACCAGAAGCCGAATTATCTGCAGAGGTCTCGTCCTCTCCAAAACAAACAGAGCAGGTGATTATAACCAGTAAAAACACAGAAACGTTAAAAATCAGTGATTCGGCGGACACAGGTCGTCAGGGAGGGGCTGGGAGCTGAGATCCAGACGTCTGAAAATAAATAGTTGAAAACAACCAAGGTATAAAAAATAATTTTTTTCGACACTTGTAGCAGATAACCACAAGGCTGACGCATGCACATAGAGGATATGATGCGTTCACAGGTGACCAAGTGAAACGGACCGTTAGCATAGGTTTGAAAAGTGCTGGAAACATTTGGGAGAATGTAAATACACAATTAAAAAAAATATCTAACATGGGTCTAGTCAGTTTTAGACATTTTAATGTGGAAAAGTCACATATTATAACTTTAAATGAAAGTCATAAAGTGGCCAAAACCAAAGCAAGTTAGAGTCAAAAGAAACAAGAGACTGAAACGAAAAGTCAAGAGTCAAACTGGGTCAAGTGCTGCACAGATCTCAGTTCAGTTCTTTCCACACACAGACATGTAAACATCCACAAACTCAGACTTGTGTTCAACTCTCTGACTCTCTGGCGCTCATATGCACTACGTGTGGGACAGGGAAAAAAACGACGTATAAGCCGTAATCTCGCAGTCTCATGGCCTGTGTTCGGCTTGGCCGCTGGACGGCCTGAATGCTGCTAGGAGTGGGATTAGCATCACCGCTAAAACAACACAGAGGAAACTGGAGGGGAGCCAAACAGCCCCAAGAAAAGGCCTATTGTTGTCCAAGTGTTGTTATTGCCTGGAATTATCTGCGCTTAGTTACACCATAATGCACACAGACACACACACACACA
>NW_019204383.1:0-134 GCF_002260705.1 Seriola dumerili
GGAGCTTGTGGGACCTACAGGTAATGTGCAATGGCTGCTCACTGCTCCTAGTGATGTTTATCATATATAGTATGGGTCAAATGCAGAGAATAAATTCAGTGTATACAAGTACTATGAAATGACAAAGTAATCTT
>NW_019204384.1:0-105 GCF_002260705.1 Seriola dumerili
GTATCCAGAAAGTTTAACAATAATATATATGAAAAAAAATTTGTTTTGCTTTTAACAAGTAATTTTTATATATATATATAAAATACAATGTATGTTATGCTTGAA
>NW_019204385.1:0-129 GCF_002260705.1 Seriola dumerili
TTCACTGGCCGACATCAGCAGCAGTACATGTGTGGGTGTTACGAAGACAAAGATACACGATGTTTGACAATACTTTTTCCTAACAGACAAGTGTAGAACTAGTGGAAATCCTGAATCTCACTTATAGTG
>NW_019204386.1:0-143 GCF_002260705.1 Seriola dumerili
TCTCTGTAGCTCTATTTGTTCATGGCTGTTTCACTGTCAGCATGTGGTGAGCTCAGCATGGGGAATAAGGTGAGGCCAGTAGAAACAGCAATATGTAGTTTAACAAGACTAAGAATCTACAGGCAGACCAGCATTCACATCAT
>NW_019204387.1:0-141 GCF_002260705.1 Seriola dumerili
AGTGGGCACTGCTTATTTCAGCTTCTGTCCACAGGAGGGTAGCGGTAGGATGCAGGAGTGATCAGATTTGCCAAAAGGCAGATGGAGGAAGGGTTTGAAGGTGGAAGGGAGAGTAGCAGTGATTGAGTATATCCCCTAACC
>NW_019204388.1:0-187 GCF_002260705.1 Seriola dumerili
AATATATTTGGTCAGATAAAACAAGACATCTGAAATGAATAAGTGCAGTGGAGACAACATGAACCTTTTTGGAATAAGACATATGAAAATAAGGCTTTTTCAGTATTTTTTTAAATTCTCATAGAGAAAATGGTTAATTAATACAGACAAATCAATAACAAAAACAATTGTTGCAGTCCTAGTTTCA
>NW_019204389.1:0-509 GCF_002260705.1 Seriola dumerili
TTTTTTACACTTGACTGAAGTTGGAAACTTGATGAATCAATAAAAACAAACATGAAATGGAAATAGGTTTATTGAATTAACCATGACGAACATGAAGCTTGTGACCTAAACATCGTCCGAAGAGATGAAACACAGCAGCAGTGAAAACATCAGATCTGTGTGCAGTGATGAGGAGATTTTAACCTTCCTCAAATTTATACATAAAACAAACATATATATTTTATCTCTGTCACATTTCCCAGGTTGTTTTTCTCTGTTTGAGGTTTGGCTCTCTTTCAGTTACGTCACCTCGTTGCACTCTCGTTTTCAGTAATGTTTTAGTGATGCCGACTGTTTGTCTCAACGAACCAACTCCTGATGTCAGTGTGACAGTAATGGATGGAAATAATCATTAACTCACATGTTGTAAAGTTGATTTTCTCTAAATTCAGTTCAACTTTGTGCCACATTTGGATGTAAACCTCAGTCTCGTCAGTGTTGAAGCTGTGATCGTAGGAGGTGTGTCCTCC
>NW_019204390.1:0-176 GCF_002260705.1 Seriola dumerili
ATGATGTTTTTAGGACTTTTTTTTACATTACTAAATAGTATGACATTTTTTTGCCTTACTTTACTATGTTGTTTTTTTTTTTAATGTGTTACTATACTGTGACATTTTTATGACCTTTCATACCTTACTATAATATGACATTTTTAGGACTTTTCATACCTTACTATACTATGACG
>NW_019204391.1:0-209 GCF_002260705.1 Seriola dumerili
TAAAACTGTGATAATTCAAAAACTGTACAAGATATCAAAGAGTTTAATACATTGTGAACATTTTAATGTTTGAATGAAGTCTGTCGCTGAAAGTATGCTGAAGTAGTTGAAGCTCAAATAGGCTAAAGCTTTCAAGGATTTGAACAGTCTCTCCATTCATTTAAATGGCAAAAAAATTTCAGAAAAAGCTTAATATTTTGAAAATTATA
>NW_019204392.1:0-578 GCF_002260705.1 Seriola dumerili
AAAAAAAAGAGAAAGAAATCCCAGTTATTGTGTTTTTGCACCTTGCTGAATGTATGCAGGTTTGTAAGGATTTGGTTTCAGCTGGATCCAGCTCTGCAAAGAAGTTAATGTTTTTGGTCTCCTTTATTTGTTTGTCTGCCTGTTAGCTAGCAGGATACATTAGACCATATGCAAGAACATTTTTGTATTTTTATCCTAAATCTCTCTTGCTTTTTTTTCCAGGTCAGATTTAGCAAACAAAAGTAAGAAGAATAACTCCACACTGCAGGTTTGACAAAAACATAACAAGTTTAGCAGGGCCAGTAATCTTATGAAGGGACATGAAACAATCAGAAATGATTTACTTATCAGACAGAACACAGTGTGTCTCCTATAATAATACTACATCTGATGTGAAATATGGAGTACCCCTTGGCTGTGTTCTCGGGCCTCTGCTTTTCTTTTTTTATATTTCACCTCTTGGCCAAATTATTTGCAGTCGTGGAATTAATTTACACTGTTATGCTGATGATACTAAGCTGTATTTGCCTATAAAGGCTGACAACTCTTCTCAAATTACAAAGTTAGAGGTCTGTTTG
>NW_019204393.1:0-101 GCF_002260705.1 Seriola dumerili
TCATAGTATAGTGAGGCATAAAATTGTCAAATAATGTCATATTAAGTATAGCATAAAATCGTCAAAAAACGCCATAGTATAGTATGGCATAAAATTGTCAA
>NW_019204394.1:0-116 GCF_002260705.1 Seriola dumerili
AGGTCTGGTGATTTCTCTGTTAAGGCCCAAACAACAACATACAAATAAATCAACACAAATATTCAACAAACATTTAAAGCAAAGAGAAAATTATATTTTCATGTGGAGAAATGTGA
>NW_019204395.1:0-121 GCF_002260705.1 Seriola dumerili
ACAAAGCTGACTTTGTTTCTTCTGGTTTTTTGACTGTCAGTGATTCTATAGAAGAGTTTTGTTCCCTTCAGGTGCTGCTCATAATCTTGTACTTTACACCTTTGACTGATATAAGTTGTGT
>NW_019204396.1:0-145 GCF_002260705.1 Seriola dumerili
ACCACTGCAGCACTCGATACACGTTGTGTATCCGTGACCGGCTGTAACTAACAATTACTTTGATTATCGGTTAATCTGCTGGTTTTCTCAGTTTATTGTTTAATCAATGTCAAAAATAATGAAGAGTCCCAGGTGACGTATTTAA
>NW_019204397.1:0-106 GCF_002260705.1 Seriola dumerili
AGAAGAAATGATATAATTATGTATAAAAATGCCAAAAAAGGTCAAAAGAAAGTATGGCAGAAAAATAACAAAAAATGCCATAGTATAGTATGGCATAAAATGTCAA
>NW_019204398.1:0-105 GCF_002260705.1 Seriola dumerili
CTATACTATGTCTTTTTCATGAGTTTTTATTTCTTACTAAACTATGACTTTTACATGACTTTTTAAGCCTTATCTATGACTTTTTATGCCTTACTTTACTATGTT
>NW_019204399.1:0-110 GCF_002260705.1 Seriola dumerili
CCAAAGTTTTACTGCCTTATTTTTTATCCAGATCAGAATTAGAATCACTTTAATCACCAAATGTACACAGGACACAGGAATTTAACTTGGTGACAACAGCTCAAAAACAC
>NW_019204400.1:0-111 GCF_002260705.1 Seriola dumerili
GGGACTCACATGCACTAACATGCACACGATACCAAAACAAAGACCACAGAAACTCAGATTACATCACACACCGAGGGGGCGTGGCTTCATTTTCTGCTCAGGACGCCATTA
>NW_019204401.1:0-743 GCF_002260705.1 Seriola dumerili
TCATAGTATAGTAAGGAATAAAAAGTCATAAAAACGACAGAGCATTGTAAGGCATAAAATGTCATAGTATGGTAAGGCATAAAAAGTCATAGTATAGTAAGGCATAAAAAGTCATAAAAACGACCTAGTGTTGTAAGGCATAAATAGTCATAAAAACGACATAGTATTGTAACGCATAAATAGTCATAGTATAGGAAGGCATAAAAAGTTATAAAAACGACATAGTATTGAAACGCATAAATAGTCATAGTATAGGAAGGCATAAAAAGTCATGAAAACGTCACATTACAGTAAGGCATAAAAAGTCATAAAAACAACATAGTATAGTAAGGCATAACAATTCATAAAAACGTCATAGTATAGTAAGGCATAAAAAGTCAAAGTATAGTAAGGCATAGAAAGTCATAAAAACAACATAGTATAGTAAGGCATAACAATTCATAAAAACGTCATAGAATAGTAAGGAATAAAAAGTCATAAAAACGACATAGTATAGTAAGGCATAAAAAGTCAAAGTATAGTAAGGCATAGAAAGTCATAAAAACAACATAGTATAGTAAGGCATAACAATTCATAAAAACGTCATAGAATAGTAAGGAATAAAAAGTCATAAAAACGACATAGTATAGTAAGGCATAAAAAGTCAAAGTATAGTAAGGCATAAAAAGTCATAAAAACAACATAGTATAGTAAGGCATAACAATTCATAAAAACGTCATAGAATAGTAAGGAATAAAAAGTCA
>NW_019204402.1:0-113 GCF_002260705.1 Seriola dumerili
AAAATGCTGCGAATACGTGAGGAGAGTCCCTCCACCTCCCGCAGGCAGCAGCACCTCTATCTGGATATCTGTGCAGAAGGACAGCAGCTGGCGTGTGAATGGTGACCGATGAG
>NW_019204403.1:0-121 GCF_002260705.1 Seriola dumerili
AAATAAATATTAACTGTCTCACACATTAGGACTTATGATGAATAATGATTACACTTGTTACTAAAAATTCTGTTGCAGTTGATTCAACTACTTTTTTTTATTAAGCAAACTTACATATGAC
>NW_019204404.1:0-159 GCF_002260705.1 Seriola dumerili
TGTGCAACAGAAACTGACTGGTTGAACTCTGATTGTACCCTTATTCCAAACACAGCATCTATTCAACTTGACGTGAGTGTACAGCATGTTCCCTGGATCGGAGAGTGGATAGAAACACACTTGTCCTGGGTGAAACATAATTGCACCAGGCCTCTAATC
>NW_019204405.1:0-350 GCF_002260705.1 Seriola dumerili
TCACCATCATTGTCCTTTGCAAGTTGAACTTCTTCAACTTCCGCAGGAAGTACATCTTTTGCTGGGCTTTCTTGGTGAGGGAGCTGATGTTCAGCTCCTGTGACACAGTGGTGCCCAGGAAGCGGATGTACTCCATGGTGTCCACGGGGGAGTCACACAAGGTGATGGGGGTGGGTGGGGCTGGGTTCTTTCTAAAGTCCACTATCATCCCCACTGTCTTAATTCAGCATTCAGCTCCAGATGGTTCTGCCTGCACCAGGTCACCAGATAGTCAATCTCCCACCTGTAGGCAGAGATACGTCCAATGAGGGTGGTGTCGTCTGCAAACTTCTAGAGCTTGACTGACTGAT
>NW_019204406.1:0-133 GCF_002260705.1 Seriola dumerili
TCATCAAATATGAAAATTTTATTATGTGGCAAATTTTGTTACACACTAAGCACAACGTAAAAACACATATGCTTTAAATAATGTAATAATGTTCAGTTTGTTTATAGCCTAGTTAAAGTATAATATAAGTGTA
>NW_019204407.1:0-127 GCF_002260705.1 Seriola dumerili
CCCCAACCCCCCCCCCCCCCCACCCCCTTCCGTTGCCTGGGGGCTGATTATTTTAGTGGAAATACCGCCATCGTGTATCGCTGCCAGATTCTGCCAGCCCAAGCCTCTGCCACCCCGCCCCTCCCTC
>NW_019204408.1:0-100 GCF_002260705.1 Seriola dumerili
ATACTGAAAAATGTTTTCTTGTTCAAAATGATTGGATTTTATTAACGAGAGTTAGAACTGGCAGACTCACCCAGTCCATTTCACCTGCTGAAATACCTTC
>NW_019204409.1:0-273 GCF_002260705.1 Seriola dumerili
TTCTATCGTCGGCTCCGCCAAAGTCAAGAACCCCGCAGAGCCTGCCAAGCTGGAGGTCTCCTTCACTGGGAGTAAAGATGTCTCATTCATTACAAATATATTCTAACCCTCAAGCTCAGGAAGTATTTGATATATTATATATATTATATGAGTATTTACTTGTGCACTGAATATTCCAGCAGTTTTGACTCTTTTAACTTGTCTGCAGGACCATCTCCCCCTGGTCCCTACTGGGTTCTCTCCACCGATTATGAGGGTCACTCTGTGGTCTAC
>NW_019204410.1:0-175 GCF_002260705.1 Seriola dumerili
CAGTGCTGTTAAAATCAGACTGGAAAATGCCCTGATTCTTGGCCTTATTTGTAGTAAATGTTAAATTGAACTAGATGCTAACCTCCTCAAATGCATCCTGAAAAGCGTCTTGAATCGTGTCCTGAAACGTGTCCTTGGACACGTCCTGAAGGGGGCATCAAATGCCTCCTCAAAA
>NW_019204411.1:0-139 GCF_002260705.1 Seriola dumerili
CATAAAGTTGTTTGTGTTTGTTTTCCTGTTTTAATTTTAAATTTTAGGTAGTAAATAAATTAAAACATTGGGCATGTGTTAGATAACTTCTAGGTGTGACGATATGGCATATTATGTACATATTGTATCTATTTTATAT
>NW_019204412.1:0-310 GCF_002260705.1 Seriola dumerili
CTGTCATTACAGTCTGGAAGCTGGGAATCTCCACATGAATTGAAGGAGCAGCGCTAGAATAAACTGTCAGTGAAAACAACAAGGAAAAACAATCATAAAGCAAGACCAAATCCTGAGTAAACTGTGTCATTGTAAAAGATCCTTTTATATTGTGAGACTAAGTTGACATGATATTTCAAATTCATTTAAAACCAGGTCACACTCTTCTCATTTAACAGCTGAGGTTGCAACCTTCCACTTGTTTTTTACCTGAACACAGGCTGATGTTCTTGCTGACATTTTCATCCAGAGAGCTGTCAGACACTTCACA
>NW_019204413.1:0-132 GCF_002260705.1 Seriola dumerili
AGCTTATCACAAGCACATGAACGCACCAACGAGGACAAGATGTCTCTATTTCACCTGAATTACCACAGAATAATACCACAGCAGAAACGAGATTCTGTTTGTAAATCAGTCTAAAACCTAGCACAGTAATGT
>NW_019204414.1:0-169 GCF_002260705.1 Seriola dumerili
AATAAAACAAAACTTAACACATTTGAAGGAACTCTTTCATTCAGACATCTTTAACCATAGAATAAAACTGACATCATGCCTTTCAGTTTGTTGGGGTAATTTATTGGCCATACTCACTTTGGACTTGATGATCTGCTCCATGTTGGAGACCACATCATCCAACTCCAGT
>NW_019204415.1:0-333 GCF_002260705.1 Seriola dumerili
TCTGGTCTGGCGGTGGCGGGATGACGTGATGCTCTGTGACTCATGCTGATTCGGTTTTTATTCCACTTGATTTACATTTGAGATCTGCTCATCAGCTGGAGAGGTCGTTGACATCCGATGGCCCGGCTGTAAATCCGCAGAGTGACATAGTTTTTCCGTGGCGGTTTTCATCCCTCTGTGGACGGTAAAAATGTCCCTGTGGGACTCCACCCAGTCTGATGTGGAGACGCCAGGACGGAGGGGAAGTACAGTCTGAGTTTCTAAGAACGAGAGACGACAGGTTAATGAACAGATTGATGCAGGGATATATAAAGGGTTTTTATGGATTTTTTT
>NW_019204416.1:0-144 GCF_002260705.1 Seriola dumerili
AATAAAAGAAGATTAAAATAAAGGGATACAAAATTATTTTGAGTTGGTGCCTCTAGGCAACAATATGTACAGTTTAATAAGATTGTTGTATCTCATTAGGATTTCTGCATCCAGAGGCAGCACCAAGCAAAATAGAAACATTTT
>NW_019204417.1:0-110 GCF_002260705.1 Seriola dumerili
AGCTCTCTGGTTTTCATGTTGGTTACACCTCTAACTATATAGAAAAACTATAAAGCCTAAATCTGAAACTGAGCGAAGACATTTAACGCTATTTATTGTTTGAATAATCA
>NW_019204418.1:0-134 GCF_002260705.1 Seriola dumerili
TATGGCATAAAAGGTCATAAAAACTTCATAGTATGTCAAAGAATACAACAACATAGTATGTTAAGGCATAAAAATTTCAAAAAATTTCATAGTTTAATATGGCACAAAATGTCAAAAACACATCATAGTATATT
>NW_019204419.1:0-168 GCF_002260705.1 Seriola dumerili
AGTGCTGTTGCCATAAGCTGTGTCCCGATTCAGCATGCATTGAAGAACCGACTAGGCGGTCCCGTTCTAAAGGGCTCCCTCGGATGTGTCCGAGAAATGCTTCCTTCTTTTCCCAAGATTCATTGCGCCCTGGTAATGAAAATAATATGGCAGCAAACAGAGAGCCTG
>NW_019204420.1:0-141 GCF_002260705.1 Seriola dumerili
CCAACATAGAAGGTTCTGGGTTCGAACCCCGGGCATGGGCCATATCTGTGTTGAGATGCATGTTCTCCCTCTATCTATACAGATTTTCTCTGGCTACCTTCAACAATCCAAAGACTTAAATATTAGATTTTATGACATTTT
>NW_019204421.1:0-111 GCF_002260705.1 Seriola dumerili
TTGAGTTATGATTCTTTTACGGATTTGTTGTGAGAAACAATCAGCAGAACGATAGAGAGATTTCAGTTGACCATATATTTTCTTGGAGATTGAGTTGATATGAGTTTTGAA
>NW_019204422.1:0-184 GCF_002260705.1 Seriola dumerili
TTTCATGCTCATCAAAACAACAGTAAAAGGTGATGGATGATTTGTCAGTTTGACATGGTGACAGCAACAATTTGGCCATGCTTTGTAGGCATGACACCCTTTCTTTTCTGCACCCAGCGTCTGAATATTTGCTTGATCTCCTTGGTTCTCAGACAGTAGATGAACGGGTTGATGACTGGAGGGA
>NW_019204423.1:0-132 GCF_002260705.1 Seriola dumerili
TAGAAATATTCCAAATGAAGGCAATTACAAGGTCCGATTAGGTTTATAAAAACTATAAAATAAGTCAGAAGTTCTGAAAAGTTGAAAAAAAATATATTAAAAGTTAAAAAGTTAGGTTACCGGCGAGCAGCG
>NW_019204424.1:0-173 GCF_002260705.1 Seriola dumerili
ATCATCCCCAAGCCTCTGGTCAGGTAGAACGAGCTAATCGAACCGTGGTTAGCGTTCTAAAGAAGTACGTGACTTCAAACCACAGGGACTGGGATGTGAAACTGCCGCTGGTCTTAATGGCCATCAGAGCAACACCGCATGAAGCAACGGGGTTTTCGCCATTTGAAATGATG
>NW_019204425.1:0-169 GCF_002260705.1 Seriola dumerili
AATATCTTGTGAAGCGCAAATTTAAGACTCATTTTACAGGGCTCTCATTTTAAAATGACTCCTCTGTCAACATTAAAAAAAGTTTGCTGGAGTGCAGATTATTCATCCAACATCTGGAACTAGAGTTAGCGTATTTAACTAGCTCTCTACAGCTGATAAAATCTGCTAG
>NW_019204426.1:0-121 GCF_002260705.1 Seriola dumerili
TTGGAACTAAGAATTACGGACGATGAGCGTCGACCAGTGTATTGCCTTTGTTTCCCCACTGCCCAACCGTCGGACGAAGCAAGGGGATTCATCGAGAGAGTGTTTAAATCCTAACTATCGC
>NW_019204427.1:0-239 GCF_002260705.1 Seriola dumerili
AGAGGGCAGGAGAGAGGGAGGGAGAGAGAGAAGTCATCGATAACAAGGCTTCAAACTAACCCTTATGACCAACTCTACATGTCAAACAGGGAATCAGACATAAAGACCTACCTCTAATAAAACTCTGTTATGTTTTGGAGTTGAAGAAAATAGAGACTAAACTATTGTGCCCAGACAGAGGCCGTGCTCTGTGTGAGAGACTAAATAAAGAAGATATGTTGTCTTGAGACACCCTAGTG
>NW_019204428.1:0-125 GCF_002260705.1 Seriola dumerili
GATGAAGTATTTACAGTTTATGAAGGCATATGTATTGTAGGCCACCCCCACAGTTGAGAGAGATGTTTTACCAGATAATCTTATTTTATTAAATGCTGTTATTTATTCAATAAATAGAATTGTTT
>NW_019204429.1:0-125 GCF_002260705.1 Seriola dumerili
GATGTGAGGTGGTAAAAATCACATCTTATTACCCTTTCTGCCAGATCTGTGAACTTAATCTTTTAAATTCTTTATTTTTATTTTTATTTTTTTAAAGTTATATTTTTCGGCATTTTGCCTTTATT
>NW_019204430.1:0-121 GCF_002260705.1 Seriola dumerili
TTGGTCAATCCAACAGATTGTTAATCCCCCTAGATCAGATTTTGTTTTGATGCTCAGTTTGATGGGGTTGTGTCTCCTCGTTATTTGCCAAAGCATTCAGTGATGTCGCTGTTGGATGATT
>NW_019204431.1:0-124 GCF_002260705.1 Seriola dumerili
CTTCAGATGGACGTGGCGGAGATGAAGAAGACGAAGGTTGGATAAGTTACTGAGATTGATTGTGATAATATTGCCCTGTGATGCCTCTGGTGGAAACTCGAGGCGTAGTTTAGTAGCATGTTTT
>NW_019204432.1:0-175 GCF_002260705.1 Seriola dumerili
TGCAACTGAGGAGTGAAGCCCACATTACACTGTGTGCATCTGTGGAGGAGAAATTTCATCCTTCGCTTTTGTCCACGCAAAGAAACAAAATGTATGAACAGACGTTTCGCGATCACGTCCAGGACGCAGCCACTCAGTCACAGTCACGTGAACGCAGCTGCAGGTCTGTAAAAGT
>NW_019204433.1:0-109 GCF_002260705.1 Seriola dumerili
GAGGAAGATCAAGAGAAATGATCAAAAGCCCGGGAAAAGTTCCTAAACAGACTGGTGATATTTAATCGCAGACTCTTTTCTATTTTTAACTCTTTACATTTCTGCTCCA
>NW_019204434.1:0-112 GCF_002260705.1 Seriola dumerili
ACAGGCTGTCTCAGTGACCATGCAACCTGACAACCTGAGAAAACACAGTGTTTGGTTAATCAGAATGCAGATTCAGGATGTATTTATGAAGAGCAGTGTCACCAACAGTAAG
>NW_019204435.1:0-156 GCF_002260705.1 Seriola dumerili
TGATCAGTGCTCAAAACAGCCCAAGATGCTGCTTTTACTGTAGCTCTGTTCGTTTTAGTTTTGTAATCAGTGTAACTGTTTGTTTAAAAACAGCAACTCCATCTTGTTTTTAACAAATTGTGTGTAATACAAACCTCATTCACCCTGTTGGCCTCT
>NW_019204436.1:0-160 GCF_002260705.1 Seriola dumerili
CGTGGATTCCCCCTCTCACCCTCACTCTTCTTCTTCTGATTCCTTCCATTTTGGTTGAAGACAGGTGAAGTCACGTGTTACATTTTTATACTGCTTAAACCTGATTGGTGTGTCTACAATCAAGCAATCATGTGTTTGCGCACCTGATGGCTGTGTTTAA
>NW_019204437.1:0-257 GCF_002260705.1 Seriola dumerili
GAGAGACTGAGACCAGGAGAGAGACTGAGACCAGGAGAGGAGCCTGAGCAGCACAGAGATCAACATGGACTCACAGTGTCCACATACATTTGGACGTGTTGGACTCATTTTCTGGCGGCTCTTTGACCTGAGAAAACTACAAGAACCAAGTCAGCTGAGTCCGACCAATCAGAAACAAGAACCACATTCATACCTGGTGCAGAAACACACTGAAGCTCCACCTGAAGCTTTCAGATGGACTCTGTGATCCAGAACCA
>NW_019204438.1:0-128 GCF_002260705.1 Seriola dumerili
CTGTCAGCGTACACACTACAATGGATACCTAGGTTATTATATATCTAATATTTTATTAAGTTATTTTATAAACTTCAGCATTTAGCACTTTTTTTAAAGAGATTATTGCACATTCTCTGCATGCATCA
>NW_019204439.1:0-192 GCF_002260705.1 Seriola dumerili
TGAGTCTTCATCAGACTGATCTCAGAGCAGCGACAGATCAAACTGTCTCTGTTCATCTGTGAGGCTGTCAGCTGTTATCAGCTTTACTTCCTGTCCACATCAACACAACGACAACAGACGTCTTCACATCAACTCAGACACATGATCACAACAAGCTTCTGGTTGCTCTGATTGGCTGACTGTTCTCTCTCT
>NW_019204440.1:0-152 GCF_002260705.1 Seriola dumerili
TTGTCTGAACTAAACTTTTTGTCAGAACTTTGTCAAGTCTGTAAAAATGTATCCCTTGTGACATCATTGGGGTTATATGGTTTCACTTAGGAAAAGCCTTTAACAGACAGCCGTACAAACTACGTGGTGAATTTTTCTTGGAGCTTGAATCA
>NW_019204441.1:0-139 GCF_002260705.1 Seriola dumerili
TCCAACACTAGGAGGCATTTGAATCTGAAATTAGCCCAGAATTAAACAGTACTTGCAGAGAGGGAAACCCCCCCCCCCCAAAAAAAACATCATCTGTTGGGACTTTTTTCAAAATTTTCACCAGAGCACATGTGAGTGA
>NW_019204442.1:0-121 GCF_002260705.1 Seriola dumerili
TAACAAGTTGCTTTTTATATCTATTCACAACCTTTTAATGTGTAAATTTATTTCACAATGTCATTTTTTCTACTTCACAAAGCCTGATCTTTATTTACATTGCTATATTCTCACTCCATTA
>NW_019204443.1:0-162 GCF_002260705.1 Seriola dumerili
GTTGTGCTCAATCAAAAGCAGTGTCACCCTTGGTGCGCTTGTCATCACAGTTCTGAAAGAAAAGAATCCTGCTGAAAAAAATTGTTCAAGTCTACAGGAATATGTTTATTTTTCTCCACAACAAATCAAATCAGTCAATCAATCAATCAATCAATCAATCAA
>NW_019204444.1:0-224 GCF_002260705.1 Seriola dumerili
ATCCAATCTGTAATGTAGCCAACTTATATAGTGAGATTTCCATGTCTCCTTGTTTTGTGCCTCTGCCTTGGGGCAGTCGGAGATGTATGATAGATGGACTGCAGCAAGAAATGAAGAATCTCAGCATCCAATTGATGCATAATTTGTCCAAATCTAATTTTAATTCTGACTGAATTTTTTGTTTTTGATTAATTATATGTAGTATATGACTGGATTTGTGTAAT
>NW_019204445.1:0-106 GCF_002260705.1 Seriola dumerili
GTGTGGTTGGATATTTTATCTAACATTGTATTAAAGTATAGTACTTGCTAACGTTGACATGCACCACAAAGTGTGTTTCACCTGTCCTCTGTGTCGCACCTGTCTC
>NW_019204446.1:0-115 GCF_002260705.1 Seriola dumerili
AAGGTCCCATATTGTATAAAGGTAGATTTCCATGTCTTTATTGAGTATAAAGCAGGTCTAGGTTCTATATTAATACTAAAGTGAAAGTATCAAAGCCTCAGTCCACAGAGAAATG
>NW_019204447.1:0-126 GCF_002260705.1 Seriola dumerili
CTCCTGTCTGTTTCGTAAAGTGTGTTATGGGTGAAGGGGTTATTAGTTTTTCATCCACCTTTGGAAATGTTATATTGTTCAAGAACGTCTGTGGAACATTGTCTAAACTGTGGAGGACTCTGAGGA
>NW_019204448.1:0-240 GCF_002260705.1 Seriola dumerili
AAGATGACCACTAAACAGGCAGTGAGAGAAGCCATGAAAGACAGGTAATAACTGCAATCGAAAAATAAGATAAGATAACATAAAATTGGATGAATTAAGATAAGATAAGATGTACCTTTATTGATCCCCCATAGAGAAAATTCAATTTACACCATAATTGATGCACTGTTAGTTTGTTAAAGACGATGGGTCAAAAAACTCACCTCTAAAGGAGAGTCTGGTTCATCCAGGATGCTCTTT
>NW_019204449.1:0-146 GCF_002260705.1 Seriola dumerili
TATTATTCATGATGTCTAATGTCCTTTCAGAGTGTTATATATATTATGGGATTATTACCACCATTAAAACCAGAATATGTAAACCTGTTTTTAACTTACATCCACTCGATGATTTCTGGAAAAAGGTGTATTTTGAAATTGAAACA
>NW_019204450.1:0-115 GCF_002260705.1 Seriola dumerili
TGAAAAACCTCTTGGGTTTAATGTGTTATATACAGTGCTCTTTGTTATGTTGCTGCCTTGTGCCAAAATAGTTTCAGTTATTTTTTTCCTTCATAAATCTACACTCAATTCTCCT
>NW_019204451.1:0-523 GCF_002260705.1 Seriola dumerili
TCTGTTTAAAGAAAATGAAGACTGTGGTCAGACTGCACCATCCTGATGTGTGACTGTGAAAATTGAGACGCTTATTTCATATGGACAAGATTCCATAGAGAAATATCTTCGCCAGACAATAAAGCATTAATGTGATGTGGACTAAACATAAACCTTTTGTTTTACAGTTTTATCTTCACAGAAACTTCGTAACTAAACATTTTCAAGTATTATGTTGGCAGCTAAAATAGCACTGATCCTGCTCTACACATGACACATGACTCATTTTGTTCCTGTTTCTAGAAATAAACTCTAAGTGAGATAAGTGACATAGTTTACACAAACACTTCTATTTAAGACTTAATGCTTTTCACTGACGGGTTGTATCAAGACTAAGGCAGCTATAGTGTACCTGGTAAACAACTTGCTGCAGACGTGCTGCCTTTTACATGGTTTACTCTGTGGTTTTTTGTATTTTGTCTTTTTTTTTTTTTTACTTATTCAAAAATGGTTCATTTGTACTTTTGAGTTGTTTTATACTTTT
>NW_019204452.1:0-111 GCF_002260705.1 Seriola dumerili
GTGTTCTCAGCGCTTAAATCTGCTGCTTTTCTCGATAGAGAATGTCTCTGTGTCTGCAAAATGTCAGCTTTTACATTAAGTGTGATTTCATACAGAACACTTAAGGATAAG
>NW_019204453.1:0-110 GCF_002260705.1 Seriola dumerili
CACACAGGGGGGAACTGGGCTCACTGGTGGTTCTGGCCTCGTTACTGAGGCCAGGACCACCACTGGAACCAGTTCCTCCCTGTCCTGGCGTGGGTTTCCTCCGGGTGCTC
>NW_019204454.1:0-115 GCF_002260705.1 Seriola dumerili
ATGACGTTTTTTTAACATTTTTATGCCTTATTATACTATTCCGTTTTTTGACGTTTTTATCTCTTGCTATACGATCCCTTACAATGCTATGAAAGTTTATGATGTTTTTATGCCC
>NW_019204455.1:0-127 GCF_002260705.1 Seriola dumerili
GTCACATACAAGGACATCAGCAGAACAGGAGATGAAAGTTTGTTTGGAAACAATGATAAGGCTTGGGCTTTAGCTTGTTTCAACAAAAGTTATGAATTCAGACATAACAACATCAGCACTCCCGTCT
>NW_019204456.1:0-123 GCF_002260705.1 Seriola dumerili
ACCATAACAACAGCATTACAACCTGCAAGATACAGTCACAAAACGCTACAGGTGTGTAGCTGAGATCAACATGAGGCCAAGTTTAAAGGTGGGTGTGGTCCACCAACAAGTAATGAGTACTCA
>NW_019204457.1:0-1670 GCF_002260705.1 Seriola dumerili
TTTTTTTTCTGCACATTTGAGATCTCCACCCCAATTCAATAGACATGAGCAGAAAGTTGTTTGTGCTGCTTATAGCATTGAGAACTTTACATTACTAATCCAAAATACCATCTCTTTCCACAATGTCCTGGGGTACTTCCACTCTCAACAGTTTTCATTGGAACTTTCTACCAGTGGCTATATAACACGAAAGGCAAGTAACTATAATTTTTTAAAGAAAATTTAGTGGTTACAGATCTATCATAGATTACTTTCTGTCACATTTTTATTCTTTTTATGAAACCAGTCAGTTTACTTTGTTCTTTGCTGCTGGGCGGGTAGTCAGCTTTCTAAAACTTGAGTAGAAAGAGTGGATAGAGATGTCATCCTACAGACATCCTGCAGAGCGGTATCAGGCGATGGCTAATAAAAAAATGCAGATCAAAATCAGATCCTTTCATTATTGTACTCTGCTGTGTTTTATCCATCTCAGCCTGATCGTGTTGTAGCTTGTCTTCTTTAAGACAGCTGTTCCTTTACAGTACAGAATCCCACTGCATGAACCAGTGAAAATTAGCTGGTGACAGTGAAATATAATATAAATATTAATTGGGTACAGTGGTAAGAGACTGAATTCAGGCACTGAAGTTGTAAAAATACACAGGTTCACTAAGCTCCAACATCAATAACCGTTGGTGAAGCAGTGTAGAAAACATTACTACTAGTCGGGGCTCACTGACCACAAATGAACTGTGAAGTGTTTTAGTTCTTACAAATCCAACAGAGAGAGACATCTTCTTTTTAGTGGATCGCCTCATGTCGCTGTCAGAGCCATCCTTTATTTGTTATGTATGTTTTTAATTTTATTATAAATTTACAAACATTGTTTAATAAGGCTGAAGTGCTGTGTCATACTTAAATATTAAATCAAACAGTTTTTCCGTAATAAATAATCTTTTTTTGGAGCAACTTAGCCATGTTTCTAGATCATATAATTATGCTTAATTTACATTTTTTATGATGCTATAATATACATTTATGTAGTGATTCAGTTGTTAAAATCCAAAACAAATAAAGTAAATATAGTACAACATTTAATACACAAAGTTCAACCCAGGTGACTTCAATTAAAAATAATAATAATGATACTTATAAATATGTGCATTAAATATACTATCTAACAAAATAACTTCACATTTACTCTTATAACAAACTGTGACACTTATGAATTTACACATAGTTTTAATTTTTAAAGTCATACATAATGAACTCACCAGCTGAATTTCTTACTGCGTCATTCTTCAGCAGAGTCATACAGGAAAGTAAAAGATCGAAACTGAAATCAGTTCATCTTACATACTGTAGCTTGTACTGTAGATTTAGAGGGTGGGTCTCTGTACAGGAAGGGTTTGCTGTTATAGACAGTGGAACAACAATAATTGATTGAATAACTGACTGATGACTTAACTGTTTGGTGTCTGGTCTGGTCTGGTCTGGTTGTTGAAATCAAATATAATTTTAGGTCTTTTAATTTTAGGTTAGGTAGATGACACTTGTTCTCCAGACGTGTGCAATTTTTTCTGCTCTTTCCACTCTGAAACTGATTATTAATGCTGTACCTAGCTTACTTTTCCGTATTGACTTTTAATAGCTGTATTTTTTCCTAATATGCATAATGGATTTTTTTTTTT
>NW_019204458.1:0-136 GCF_002260705.1 Seriola dumerili
AAAATGGAATAGTATATTAAGGCATAAAAACATCAAAAACATCCTAATATGTCATGGTATATAGATTTCATAGTATATTAAGGCCTATAAAATGAGAAAAGCAAAATAGTATTGTATGGCAAAAAAAGTAAAAAAA
>NW_019204459.1:0-121 GCF_002260705.1 Seriola dumerili
CAATGCTGATGAAGTTCTACGTAGTGTGTAGTAGAAGTAAGTTTTGTGTAAGGTGTGCGCAAAGACCTGTGCTAGTGTGTGTGGCGAGTAAATAGGACAAAGCACAGTTTGGTCATAAGAG
>NW_019204460.1:0-130 GCF_002260705.1 Seriola dumerili
CAGTGTTCCTGACTGATGCATCTCTCTTTGTTTTTTTTTCTTTTTTTTTTTTTTTTTTACAGTATTACATATGTGTTCATCCAAAACATAACCTAATCTAATGTGGACATCTGGATTGTACAGCAAATCA
>NW_019204461.1:0-105 GCF_002260705.1 Seriola dumerili
GCTTCCTCTGCTGCCAAGAGAAGATAATTACCTCTGATTTTATTTGATCTCTGATTATATTAGAGCTTTGACAGTCAGTTCACTGATACATACTGTATATTGGCT
>NW_019204462.1:0-171 GCF_002260705.1 Seriola dumerili
GCAAAAAAAAGAATATGATGTTTCTATGATTGGCTTATCACAGTGATAGGCCTTAATAAGAGAATTTTTTATGTTTTTAAAGATCATTACATTTTAAAACATTTAAAAACTTGACTTATCTTTACTTATTTTTCAGTTTATTCTTAAATTATTAGATTTTTCACCAAAATT
>NW_019204463.1:0-125 GCF_002260705.1 Seriola dumerili
ATGTTAACATTCAAGACATTTAGGTGTTCGGTAATGTCCGCTAAAAAGGCAAGGTCCCTGGTCCATTCTGGGTTTCCCTTTACTCTGCATGAACTCGGCTATCTCTGTGCGTAATTTGTAGAAAT
>NW_019204464.1:0-449 GCF_002260705.1 Seriola dumerili
CTCCAACAGCTAGAAGATCCTGTATGGTAGCCATGCTGAGCAGGTGTAAAGAAATACCTAATGAGACACTTCCAGCCGAAAGATCTCCATGAGTTTGAGTATGCTATCCTCCACTGAAATTCACAGTATTTAATCCAGGTATCTTCTGAAAGGCAGCTGTTGGTTTCCCTGTCCCATTTTTGTTTTATATATGTGGTATTCACCATTTTTATTTCCTGCAGGCCTCTATAAAGTCTAGAGATGACTTTAAGCATGGAATCTGTCCCATAAGCATTGATGAACACTTTTAATAAACTGTTTTCAAATGCCTTTTGACTTTTTAACATAGTGCTGTTTAGGTGGTTGCATTTCATTTTTATGCGGATGACACAAATGTATCTGCCCTTGAAACAAAACGGCACCCCACAGCTACTGTTGGACTGTCTTAAGGACATTAAAGCTTGGATGGC
>NW_019204465.1:0-113 GCF_002260705.1 Seriola dumerili
GTTACTCACATAAATTCCAAGAAATATCAAATAAAGAATTAAATTAGATTAGATTAGATTAAATTAAATTTACCTTTTTATATTTTTATCCTTCACAGGGTACAAAAGCATCA
>NW_019204466.1:0-133 GCF_002260705.1 Seriola dumerili
CCTCAAACCATCAAATGTTTGGCATTTTTGCTTGAAAATGACTTAAATAATTAATTGATTATCAAAATGGATTAATTAATTGGTCGTCAATGCATTGCAGCCCTGCAAATATTAAATTTTAGTCATGATCTTA
>NW_019204467.1:0-101 GCF_002260705.1 Seriola dumerili
TTTGCTGATTTGATTTTGAAAAAAGCCTTAGACAGAGAGCAGCAGGCTGTTCATAATCTAACACTGACTGCTGTGGACGGTGGAGTCCCCACGCGCACAGG
>NW_019204468.1:0-167 GCF_002260705.1 Seriola dumerili
TAAAGTCATTTTATTCGTGAGCTGTATTTTTGTCAAACCTCCCTGACCTTATGTATGAATTCATCAAAACTTAATTAGTGTGAATCATTGTTTTGGTGACTAACAATGATTCAAACTAATTAAGTAACCCTATCTAAGCTACATGGTTAGCATGTGTCCAGGTCAGT
>NW_019204469.1:0-265 GCF_002260705.1 Seriola dumerili
TTTGTTTTGTTTATTTTCTGTTTTTGTTTTTAAGAGTCACATGATTGTTTTTCTCTTAGATCTCCACAGGTAGTTAATCTAAGAGCAAAGGAGCCATGACAGCAATAGCACAATTACTTCTATAAATTTGTAAAATTTTGACCAAGAAGGAACATATACAGATTGCATGTGTTATATATATAAGACCCATTATAGAGGAACACTTTTAAAATAATTTAAGGCAATCAGAAGCCAGTGTATGAGGAATACAGTACTATTGAAATAT
>NW_019204470.1:0-100 GCF_002260705.1 Seriola dumerili
TGTGTGCTACCCACTGAGGCACGCTACCATCATCACCATCAGAAACACAGCAGTGGCTATCATTGTGGTTTGGGCCATTAGCTTACTAAATGTCTTCACT
>NW_019204471.1:0-119 GCF_002260705.1 Seriola dumerili
TAATAAATAAAAGGCTATATGTCTCAGAACATCAACTGAGTTGCATCATGCAAACTAAATAATAGTAGGATTTGTATAACAGTATTGGCATAGTATATGGCATGCATTGCGGATGGTGT
>NW_019204472.1:0-418 GCF_002260705.1 Seriola dumerili
TTTGTCTGTGGAGCAAAGAAACATCTGGTCTCTTGAATGGGTCCCAACATAATGAGCAGTTTCCATGCTCTGCTCCCTGTAAATCTGTGCCCATGGAGATTAATTGTGCAATTCCTGTAATACAAAGCTTAAGCTTTAGTCACTACGTGCTGCCATAACTCTATTTCAAGTAACACAGTGTGTCTGAAGTACAGTCACAGTCATTTACAGATCTGTGCTTCCCTTCATTCTCTGCCTCTTAGTTGCTGTTATGGATGGATTGCCTTGATTTGGATGCACACTAGATAAAAGTCATAAACTGTAACCCATATCCCAGTCCTTGGCAGTGATCAGCAGAACACTCTTCACAGACATGGATCTGAGGAAGAATATTAATGAGATATCTAACTGTTCTGTAACTCATGAGATGTTTCTATGT
>NW_019204473.1:0-298 GCF_002260705.1 Seriola dumerili
CACAAGCAGAAAACCACAGAGGTGCTGGAAGTGAAGTGAAGCTCTTTTCAAAAGGCTTGTTCAGTGTTTTATTTTAGATGTGACAGATGCTAGAGAGAGTTTCAGCTTCTCACACACAAACCACATGAGGGAATAAAAAAGAGGTTGAAGGGGTTCTGTAGCAGCAACAAAAAGTTAATGCAGTTTGAAAGACAATCTCACTGGCAAATTATATATTGAGTCTCAGTCAGTTTTTCAGTAAATACTTTATTTGCTTGGATCTTACTGCATCAGGAGATGTTCACAACCATTGAGAGGG
>NW_019204474.1:0-102 GCF_002260705.1 Seriola dumerili
TATGATGTTTTTTTGACATTTTATGCCATACAATACTATTTCTGTTCATGCTTTACCATAATGTGACATTTTTATGACCGTTTATGCATTTATATACTATGA
>NW_019204475.1:0-130 GCF_002260705.1 Seriola dumerili
CACGCTCATACAATCTACTACATACACTTAATCATTATTTTTGTTAATTACATACCCAACAACAAAATAATAAATACCAAATCAAAATATCATTTTTTACACAAAGATAAATTAAATAAAACTGTAAGAA
>NW_019204476.1:0-167 GCF_002260705.1 Seriola dumerili
AAAAAAACAGTTTCTGTCTTTGTTCAGGCAAAGATGGACTTTACATTTCCAGCAGTAGGCATGTGAGAAGTGATTGCCTGTGCAGTGCTTGCATCTTTGTCGGGTTGCCCATGTTGGGAAATGATCAGTACCATCCTTTCTCACATCAGGAGGCACTCCAGAGTTTG
>NW_019204477.1:0-108 GCF_002260705.1 Seriola dumerili
GATCTAATGTATCTGCTTCTCATACAAAACCTCAGATGAGCGGTTATAGCTAAAATGTGACAGCTATGCGGATAAGTGGCCTGGCTTTGTCATATAACAAATGAAGCT
>NW_019204478.1:0-129 GCF_002260705.1 Seriola dumerili
GTGAGCCAGAAATATAAACAAACAATAAACTGAACTTATCCTAAAAACTTCACTGCTGGTTTTTAATTTAAATATAAGTAGGCTAACAACACATTTTTTTTAAATCCTGGGCTGGAAATGATTACTTAA
>NW_019204479.1:0-215 GCF_002260705.1 Seriola dumerili
GCATAAAAACATCATAAAATTTCATAGCATTATAAGGCTGAGTATAGTAAGACTTGAAAACGTAAAAATCGTCATACTATAGTAAGGCATAGTATAGTAAAAAACATCATACTATATATAATGAGGCATAAAAATGACAAAAAACGGCATAGTATGGTAAGGCATAAAAATGTCCAAAAAAACGGCATAGTATAATAAAGCATAAAAATGTCAAA
>NW_019204480.1:0-128 GCF_002260705.1 Seriola dumerili
CAACCCACATTCCAATCCTGGGTAGTGACCAGCAGAATAAACTCCTCACAGAGGAAGAATATAATTAAATATCTAACTGTTTTGTAGCACATGAGATGTTTCTATGCAATAGTTTAATCCCAAACTTC
>NW_019204481.1:0-155 GCF_002260705.1 Seriola dumerili
CGGCCATACAGGTCCCTGATGCCTCCTCCTTTTGGAGGTTTTTGATGAGATACACAGTGTACCCTATATCATTCATCAAAAGCCACCTAAAGGACTTCCCTTTATACTTCCCAAACTGCAGGATGTAGTCTCCAAGCACCTCTGTCATGTCTGAG
>NW_019204482.1:0-119 GCF_002260705.1 Seriola dumerili
GGGGGGCGTGGTTGTTGCTGTTGACAACAGGGACAGGGGAGGGGCTAGAAGAAATAGAGGGAAAATTTTTTTTTTTTTTTTATATATATATTTCAATTGGAGAGCTGTGGGAAACATTA
>NW_019204483.1:0-164 GCF_002260705.1 Seriola dumerili
GGAAGACTACATGTGCCACAGAAATGATAACAAAGCATTCTATTAATTAATAACAAATTGTACAATAAAAATAGGCATCAATACATTTTACAAATTAAATTATTAATCTTTAAACAAATATACTAAATTACAAAGCAATTAATGATTTGATTTTTAAATGGGCA
>NW_019204484.1:0-184 GCF_002260705.1 Seriola dumerili
TTTTTATGACATTTTATGCCTAACTATGCTATGACTGTTTAATAAAATTTAACGCCTTACTATACCATGACATTTTATGCCTTACTTTACTATGGCATTTTTTGACGATTATATCCCTTACTATACTGTGACGTTTTAACACATCTTATGCCTAACTGTACTATGACTTTTTATGCTGTTTTTA
>NW_019204485.1:0-171 GCF_002260705.1 Seriola dumerili
AAAAACGTCATAGTATAGTAAGGTATGAAAACCTCATTACATATTGAGGCAAAAAAACACCATAATATAGTATGGCATAAAAATGTCAAAAGAATGTCATAGTATAGTATGGCAGAAAAAAAGTCAAAAAAAGCCAAATTATAGTAAGGCATAAAAATTTAAAAAAAAAAT
>NW_019204486.1:0-128 GCF_002260705.1 Seriola dumerili
ACTTGCAACTGAATCTTTAGACCCCGTTGTAAGATAACCTTTACTGTATAACAGTTCATCCAAGAAACAGAGATACCAATTTTTGTCCACACAGCGTAGAGCTAGTTAAACATCCTTGTGAAACTTCC
>NW_019204487.1:0-117 GCF_002260705.1 Seriola dumerili
GCAATCATGGTTCTGGCACATGTGTATTTGATGTCCATTTTCTGTAAAAGTTTCCTGTATTCAGCTTTTTTGGTCTTTTGGACAACATAAAATACATTTATTAAGAGAAAAAAATGT
>NW_019204488.1:0-152 GCF_002260705.1 Seriola dumerili
ATACTTGTAGTTCAGTAGTAAAGATACTATGTCTGTTCACTGTGCTGAATAAATCTACACTGAAGTCTGAAGTGAGAAATCTAGTGTATCTGCAGACTTCTGTCACACTGTGATGCCATAGAACCCTCAGTTCTAGTAGAACTCTGTGTGTT
>NW_019204489.1:0-222 GCF_002260705.1 Seriola dumerili
TTGATTATAAAGTAGGTTCTATATTAATACTGTGAAAGTAAAAAAACGCTCAGTTCACAGAGAAATATATGTATTCAGAAACTGAGCCTTAAAACAAACCGTCAGGACATCTGTAACTTTGTGATGTCACAAAGAGCCAGTCACCTCTCACAGCCGTGCCACAAGCCCCGCCCACCTGGACCCTCCATCCAGCCTTGCAGGATTTGGTTTCTCTGAGTGTTT
>NW_019204490.1:0-111 GCF_002260705.1 Seriola dumerili
TCACACAGCATCTAGTATCATAAAGTGGTATTACAACACAGTGCAGGACGCAGCTAGTTGGTTAGTATGTGCAACCCTTTTTGGTGGAGCTACAAAATATATAAGAAGCTG
>NW_019204491.1:0-110 GCF_002260705.1 Seriola dumerili
ATAATATATGTATGTATATGTAAATTGTATTGTAAATAGAGCACTGTAAATACTTCTCATCAGTAAGTCCCTAAGTCTGTCTTAACCAAAAAGTTGTCACCTCCGCTCAT
>NW_019204492.1:0-112 GCF_002260705.1 Seriola dumerili
CTTGCCGTATATTTGCCTGTTCTGTTTATCATGAACAATGTTGAGCCCAAACTCAACAACTGTTCTTTGATAAATATTATTAAATAAATATATAATACTATGATATTGTAAA
>NW_019204493.1:0-100 GCF_002260705.1 Seriola dumerili
TGAGCGCTCAGCCGTGTACTGGGACCACAACACTAGACCGTGGACCTGCAGTATCGTGGATCTGGTCTCAGGTTTCAGAACCGGTACACCTCCAGAGCTG
>NW_019204494.1:0-102 GCF_002260705.1 Seriola dumerili
TTACTTTATAAAATGCTTTGTAAAAGGAAAAACAATAAAGAAAAAAGGAAAAAAATGAAATGCAATGCAATGCCATGTTTTCTAAGAATGGACCCCAGGGGG
>NW_019204495.1:0-114 GCF_002260705.1 Seriola dumerili
ATAAAATCATCTTGTGGCAATATGACTTCATATAAATCTAGCAAATGCTTACGGTATTTACATTCTACATGTGCGCCGTATGACTGCACTTGAGCAGAGACATTGAACAGCTTC
>NW_019204496.1:0-163 GCF_002260705.1 Seriola dumerili
ACTTTATAATAGACGAGCTAGTTACTTAATGCGATGTCTAAAAATTCACAGAAAAATCTCTTAACATTCAGAAGATGCCGATCATTCAAACCCTTGCTATGTTTTTAACCATTTTAACCAAAAACCAAAGATAATCTGTCATTCTGACGTACATCACTTTTAT
>NW_019204497.1:0-259 GCF_002260705.1 Seriola dumerili
ATTATTTTTAACAGCAGCAGCAGTTGTGTCAGATTGAAGAGTGATCAAATTAGCTCATACATGGAGTAGTTGTATTTCATGTGTTTTTTAAAACTTATATCATTTGATTAAATCTTAGTGATCAGCAAAACTAATTCAGGTTTCTCTTAGTTTGTTTTCTAACACTTCGATGTTGCAGAGGAAGGAAACGGCTTTAAGAACTTTCCATTTGATTCCTACTTAGATTTCTTTCATTCTCTTCTAAAATACAATAGGGAGT
>NW_019204498.1:0-107 GCF_002260705.1 Seriola dumerili
TAAGGCCTCTAACTGACGTTACTTTCTGCCAGCCACAAGTACAAATCTGGAGCTTATTTCCCTCTAGGCTAACATTTTTACCCTCTCCAGCTACGCTCACGTCACCC
>NW_019204499.1:0-106 GCF_002260705.1 Seriola dumerili
AGCGTTAGAAACAGTATCATGGCATCAAAAAGGACATATCCCTCTGGTGCAGATAAAAGAAGAAAATTGAAGAAGAAAAACGCTCACAGGGAAAAGGTAAGGCATT
>NW_019204500.1:0-399 GCF_002260705.1 Seriola dumerili
AAAAAAAAATATTGACAGACAACGGGTCAAACTAGGTAATCAGTCCGTTAGGCAAACGAATCCGGGAAAGGGCGGACAACAAGAATGCAAAAACCAGAAACCAGTCCAAAAGTCAGCAACAGGCTGACAGGACTGCAGGAACAGACGGCTGGAGAGATAGGCGGACCCACAGAATCACCATCATGATGTGTGACTGATTGTTGCCCGTCAAAATATCTACCAGCTGCTCAGTTCACTTGACTTAAAAATTAACTTTCTTGTGTCTGTACCTCCTGTTTTAAGCAAAGTGGAAAGTACATCACCTTTGGCACTGGTGCCGTGTTCACAAACTTTTTAATGAACTTTTTAGAAAACATCTCCATGTGCTCTAAAAAGTGGAAACCAGACTAACACAACAGC
>NW_019204501.1:0-333 GCF_002260705.1 Seriola dumerili
ACAGTATTGTATTTTAAGTCTTTGGGTTTTTAAGTGACAGTTTTTGCAGCGTTTGTTCATCATGCACAGAGTCATGTCAAGTATTAATGGGAGACTCCAAAGATGAGCCGGCTCTCCAGACTGAACATGTGGCTGATCAACAGCCAGAGAACGTCCGAGTCGTCCGAGCCGTCGACCGGACGTACGAGACGGAGTTGTTCATCTCGCTCAACAGTAAGAAACTCAACGCTCCGCCTCCTGCAGGCTACACACACCGTCACTTCAAAGTCTATCTTATGATGCCTGTTCGACATAAAGCCAATTAATAAGCAAGTTAATTAATGTTAATTACAT
>NW_019204502.1:0-118 GCF_002260705.1 Seriola dumerili
TACAATGACATTGCTTAGTTTTAGGGATAAAAAGGCAAAAAGATTGCATAAAGGTTCTTCCACTGGGTTCTGAGCTAGGACCAGGGGCCAGCTGCAGCGAGGACTGTGGCCTCTATAT
>NW_019204503.1:0-149 GCF_002260705.1 Seriola dumerili
TCTGGTGGTCGCCTTTATCTGTAAGGTAGGAAAATATAATGTCATCCTGTGTGTGATGTACAAACTGAGGAACTTTGGTTCTGACTTTCTTCTTCTTTAAAATCTTTTATAGCTTCATCCCAGGAAGGGAAATTTCTTGGTGGCTCAAG
>NW_019204504.1:0-144 GCF_002260705.1 Seriola dumerili
CATGTGGAAATTTATAACGTCTAAGTTTTCATATAGGCTCAGAATAAGGCGTCGTGTTCCACTGACTCTGTATCGCTCGGTCACCGATCTGTAAAGGATGAGTTTAACTTGCTTATGTGGTGAAATTCAGATTGTCAAGGAGTA
>NW_019204505.1:0-282 GCF_002260705.1 Seriola dumerili
TGAATTTATTCATTGTCTCCATTGGATAAAGAAAGGTTAGTGTTTCTGACTGCTGGCTGTGACCACAAAATAAAAATGACATTAGCCATCCACAACAACTTCCGGTATGTAACCGGAAGTGTTCTAATAAAGTAAACAACGAGCTGCCGGTGGATACAGACATTCAGATAGCTGCGACTAAAGGGAGCTTTTTTCATTTTAAAAGGATATTTTGCTTTTCATGCAGACGAAGGGGCATTTGTGTGAGAAACTGGTGCGACCTCTAATAAAGATAAATCGGGG
>NW_019204506.1:0-955 GCF_002260705.1 Seriola dumerili
ATTTTTTATCTGGAAAGTAACAAGTGAGTAAAACTGTCAGATGAAGAAGAGGATACACACTAGAGGAGTAGTGGAGTCATAAATTCAATATTTCCCTTTGAAATGTAATGAAGTAGCTTAAAATGTACAGTACTTGAATAAATGTAGTTACTTTCCACCACTGAATCTATCGGTATTAGTGCATCATATCTTATAGGTTTATCGTATGTTTTGCATGTCAGATAACTGTAATGCAGTACTTCCCACTGAAATGTAGTGGAGTTAAAATATAAAGTAAAAACAAGTAACGCGAATCCATCACTGCCTTAAACTAACAGTAGAGTAAAAATGGCCTATACCTGTTTATTATTCTTCTTGAAGACCCATAGACTGAATATGAGGACCTATTTTTACCTGTCTCTTTAACTTACCTGACAACTGCGTACGTAACGTAAAAGCAAACCTCAGCTGCTCAGAGTAAATATGAACAACTGCATTGAGAAGCGAAACCGGGTTTTCCCCCTGACTCTTAGCACACATTAGCAATAAAAACTGCTGATTAACTCATTGTCTACAGAGTCAGACCCTCTCTGTAGTCGTCTACAAGCCGCCACTACGCCCTCACCGTGTGTTGGTGTTACGTAAGCCTCACGCACACAGACGCAGAACCCGGTAGAAAGCTTCAGTGTGGTCTTGTTTTCTCGCTGTGTTTCCACCGGGGTGGTTCAGCTGTCGGAGTGGTGCTCTACATCTTCAAGGTAAACGCTGCATTTTTAGTGAGTGCTGCGGATTCACCGCGTTTGCCCTCAAAACATGTTGGTGTAAATATTAATGGCGCCGCTTGAATCCTCATTTGACCTTTCGTTTTGAAGACGTCCTTGCTCTTTGCTGTTGATTTTACAACCTCTTTACTAAGCTTGGACAGATTTATACACAGTTGTTGACCGGTACAGGCAAACAATAATAAAAAAAAAAA
>NW_019204507.1:0-186 GCF_002260705.1 Seriola dumerili
TGACTTAGACTTCACTCAAAAGACAAGAATATTTGCATCTTTATGCCTCTGTGCCGGCGGCAGCCAAAGCTGGTGGCATATTGTTTTCAGGTTGTCCGTCCATCTCGTTATCATGGACACGATATCTCAGAAACGTCTTGACAGAACTTCCTTAAATTTGGCACAAACATTCACTAGTAAGACATT
>NW_019204508.1:0-115 GCF_002260705.1 Seriola dumerili
GTTGTTTGAGATCAGTCAAACAACACTGGTTCAATGGAATAACAAGAGACTGAAGAGGCAGGGCAGTAGTATTCTTCTTCAAGGGGTCAACTTGCCTGCCTCTATTCCAGTTGCT
>NW_019204509.1:0-172 GCF_002260705.1 Seriola dumerili
ACACACACACACACACACACACACACACACAAACTTGTATGTGTGTGTGCGTAAATGGATTCTCTCTGTGCTTTATCATGTCAGAATAATGAATGAAACTGATGAAACAGCCAGAAGCCTCGATACTGCACCCAATTATATATGTGTGTGTGTGTGTGTGTGTGTGTGTGTG
>NW_019204510.1:0-123 GCF_002260705.1 Seriola dumerili
TCCTGCAGCGAAGCAGAGAGACAGACAGTTCTACTCAAAAACCTGATTGTTTCTTTTTTTTTTTTTTTTAATTAAACAACAAAGTGTTTGAAAAATAGAATTTACATGTGGAGCAATGTGGGT
>NW_019204511.1:0-387 GCF_002260705.1 Seriola dumerili
TGGGAGTTCGCTGGATGATTGGCCAGACTGAGATTGACAGAAGCTCTAACTACGGGAATAAGGAGGTTCCTCTAAACAAACACTAAGCAGTCCTGACCTTCACTGATCTGAGAGCTGAGAGTAATCACCTGTGTTTGGTCTAAATGTTAAAGATGTCAGATCATGGAAGTGAAGTGTGGGGCAGCCTGTGTTCATCTTGTTTTGGAAATATTTGAGACAAGATCATGTTACACCTCAAACAATGATGCAAATATTTCAATGCAGTTAAACCACACATTTTACCGTCAGCTCAAAATGAAATGAACTACCTCTGTGGATAGCAATGGCATACTAATGATGAGTGGCATTTTTATGTTTGAAGAAAATATACATTTCACCTTTTTTTTT
>NW_019204512.1:0-120 GCF_002260705.1 Seriola dumerili
ACATTTTACCACATACTGTTTATCGATTTTTTTTTTTTTTTAGCTGGTGGTGTTTCTGTGGTGTGCTTAATTATTTACACAGAGGAATTTCAATGTGTGTTGCTTCTGCTTCTGCCTCGC
>NW_019204513.1:0-128 GCF_002260705.1 Seriola dumerili
GGTTTGGTAAATCACATTGCGTGTGCAAAATGATTCTATATGCATCTACTCCTCCGAATATTTTGCGCGTTCTGGCAGGCACGCCTATGTTGCATATTCATGAAGGCAGAAGCGCAAAATGGATAGCG
>NW_019204514.1:0-134 GCF_002260705.1 Seriola dumerili
TTTTTAAATATATTTTTACTGCTCTTAAATTGTATATTTCCCCCCGTCTTGTCTGACTATTTCCTATCCAGTTTACATTATAGTGCATATAGATCTGTTTTCAAGCAATGGGCTTAAATTTAGTTTGTATTCTC
>NW_019204515.1:0-121 GCF_002260705.1 Seriola dumerili
CTTGCTTTCTTAATTTACAAGATGATCAAGAGAAACAGCAGTTCAGGTAACCTGTACTTTTTATGCCAGGCAATATATATTTATTGAATTTAACTTTTGAATGAAATATATTTTTCTGTGT
>NW_019204516.1:0-451 GCF_002260705.1 Seriola dumerili
AAGTATGGGTAAGTCAAATACTCCTGGTACACGATGCAGTTAAGAGCATATTCATAGTATTTGATTGCAGACATGTTGTTCATAAAAAAGTGATTGTAATCAAATGAGATTATCAGTAAAGGACAACCATGGCCAGTAAACTGTGGCCTTGTGCCACATGGCTAAGTAATTTCATGAAAATACCAATATTCTAATCTAAACTAATCATTACCCATCTGCAAGACACACACAGCCTTATAGATTTAGTCAGTCCATGCAACTTGTATATTGTTTAGTAGTTTGAGTTGATATGTCTAGGGTCCCCATTGTAAATTGTCATACAGCCTTTTTCCCTGTCAATGCAACCTATCGTTTACCCCCACAGAAGTGCTCCGCCAAAGGACAAAAGAACACAATATGCATTGGGGATTGTAACACTGTTCCCTGCTCTGAAAGATCCTTATTCGAAAAA
>NW_019204517.1:0-152 GCF_002260705.1 Seriola dumerili
AGCACGCTGATATTGAAAAGCAGAGGTTTCTGTGTAAACCATCCTGGAATCTGTAATGAACCTCTTATTCACCCCAAATAGAACAGAATGGACAGCAAATATCACACAAATGTTATTTAAATGCCACCATATACTGCGGTTGTAAAAGCTGT
>NW_019204518.1:0-150 GCF_002260705.1 Seriola dumerili
GGAATAAGATAATTGTTTATATAGGGAAAGATTATAATTATAAATAGTAAAATTATATAGAATTAACATTGTAAATATGTGAATAGTTTTATTGCATTTTTGAAATAGAGCAATTTTGATATTGTGATTATTGTGATGATTGTATTGATT
>NW_019204519.1:0-115 GCF_002260705.1 Seriola dumerili
GAGGAGAGGAGAGAGGAGAGAGGAGAGGAGAGGAGAGGAAGGAGAGGAGGAGAGAGGAGAGGAGAGGAAGGAGAGGAGGAGAGAGGAAGGAGAGGAGGAGAGAGAGGAGGAGAGG
>NW_019204520.1:0-162 GCF_002260705.1 Seriola dumerili
CATCAGTATCAGTTTGTCAAGTTTCAGTCTCTGTGAATTATTTCATTGTGATCAATGCTTCTCTCAACCTGAGGATCTTCTTCACCTTAAAGCCTGTAGCTTCATCTGTGAACCTCATATCGGCTGCTTTTATTTTGAAGGTCAGGCTGATCTTAGACCTGA
>NW_019204521.1:0-116 GCF_002260705.1 Seriola dumerili
AATCAATCAATCAATCACTATGCAACATGGTGCAGATAGATAATGGTGGAATGTAACTAAGTACTGTACTATAGTAATGTACTTAAGTACAGTTTTGAGGTACTTTGTTGAGGTGC
>NW_019204522.1:0-148 GCF_002260705.1 Seriola dumerili
CAAATCTCAGTGTTTGAGTAATGAATTCATAAATAAAGAGTCAAACATCAAAGACCAGACAAAGAAAATGTTTCAGTCATGAATTATGTCAGTATGTCTGTAAAAATTTAAAATCCAAATCAGACAGCAGGTCGTGTGACAAATACTC
>NW_019204523.1:0-121 GCF_002260705.1 Seriola dumerili
CACAGTTGTGTTAAGTTGCTGATTGCACCGTGATCAGTTTTGAAACTAGCTGTGATGTCAGAAAAGAGGAGTACAAGAGTACAAAAAAAAGAGATTTTTGATTAATTTCATACACAATGTT
>NW_019204524.1:0-119 GCF_002260705.1 Seriola dumerili
TAAAAGAGAACACAAGCCAATTAAATAACAATTCTGCCATACCCAAAAATAAAAATACATAAAGAAAGGTGGTGTATTACCTCAACACAATTCACTCTACATGTGAGTCAACATGCGGG
>NW_019204525.1:0-138 GCF_002260705.1 Seriola dumerili
AGTATGACATTTTATGCCTTACTATATTATGACGTTGTACGCCTTACTATCCTATGACGTTTTTATGACATTTTTATGTCTTACTACATTATGATGTTGTATGCCTTACTATCCTATGACGTTTTTATGACATTTTTA
>NW_019204526.1:0-140 GCF_002260705.1 Seriola dumerili
TCATACAACTGATTTATAAAATGACATGAACAATGTGAGATTGCTTTAAGATGACACAGGTTATAGGAAACTGATGAGTATAGCAACATACTAAGTTCCTGAAATAACAGTGTCAAATGTTGTTTGTTATGTTCATGTAC
>NW_019204527.1:0-139 GCF_002260705.1 Seriola dumerili
GATCACAGTCCTGCCCTGTTACCACCAGTATTCCTCAAGACTCTGTCTTAGGCCCGCCTCTGTTCATCATCTACCTTCTGCCTCTTGGACACATTATCTGGAAATTCAGTATTCAGCTCCACTGTTATGCTGATGACAC
>NW_019204528.1:0-151 GCF_002260705.1 Seriola dumerili
TTTTTCGAGATTTAATTTGTAAATTTGTGAGAAAAAACTCAAATTCTCTGAGATTGAAGTCACAGATTCATGAGAATCCACTGCAGGCAGGAAGTTTTACCCTCCTCCCCCACCCCTTTTTTTTTCTTACATACAATGGCTGCAATCCATT
>NW_019204529.1:0-155 GCF_002260705.1 Seriola dumerili
CTGTTCAGTCAGATGTGTTTTTAATACAGGAATGTGGCAAACCATTTTTAAAGCAATACAGACAGTGGGAGAGGTGGCCACAAACATCCATTTGGAGCCGATCAAATCACAACAAGAATGATGGAGTGGCCATTTTAATCAAAAATCCTCAGGTT
>NW_019204530.1:0-103 GCF_002260705.1 Seriola dumerili
CAGCTGACCAAGTCTGACTCAGGACGATACAGGTGTCGTCTGGGCACATCTCACTTTTTATACGAGGATTTAGAAATCATCGTCACAGACGGTGAGTTTCTAC
>NW_019204531.1:0-110 GCF_002260705.1 Seriola dumerili
TGGCTGTGTTGTGGCACATAAACTTGGCCATCTTATCCCTGACATCAGATGAGTGGAAGTTTTTTGCATGGAGACAGTAGAAGAGAGGGACAAAGAGATTGGTAGTGTTA
>NW_019204532.1:0-142 GCF_002260705.1 Seriola dumerili
CTAACAGGCTTCGCGTGATTTGCCGTGTGTTAGTTAGCATTCATAGCAACCCAGGTCGTGTCAGTCCAGGGAGTGAAAATGATAAAACTGCTGCTTCATGGACACTGATCACACGCCTTCTTTCTACAAGTCTGTTCTTTTT
>NW_019204533.1:0-332 GCF_002260705.1 Seriola dumerili
ATAATTGAATGAAAACATTGTTCCTAAAATGTGTCTGGCCACAGCTTAATATTATATTTATTTTTAATAGGACTTTCTGAGAGTGTAACATTGACTGTCACTGTTGTTTAATCCCATCCCAGTCATGGGTCTTTTGCTGTGCCAGGTAATATTCCTGCACAGGAGTACTGGTTGGTTTCTGGGGCTGATGTGTGCAAATGTAATGAAGCTGGCATCTATACTGAGCTGTGCTGACCTGTGTGCACTGTGCATGATGGGAACTTGGAGGCAACAGAGGTGCAACGACAGATCTAATGTCCCAGACAGGTTACTCCAGCCATGGTGGTCAGGAA
>NW_019204534.1:0-4869 GCF_002260705.1 Seriola dumerili
TCTGTCTCAGTTTACCTTCTTCCACGTGAGCTCGCCACATTGGTGTCAGAAGTGGGATGCTAAAAAGAAGAATGGAGAGACAGATTGAAGAATTAGAGCAAGTCATTGAGCAGAACTTGAAGCTTTTGGAAAGCCTGGAACGACGACAGACAAGACGTGCTGAAGATGAACATTTTCCAGCTCGTCCTGATGGTTCCAGTGCACCTCGGCCCTATCGCCCCGTAGAGGTTGGGGGTGCTACTGCAGAAGGATTCCTGCAGCCTGCTGCCTCTGACTGCCCCCTAATGACCGGGAGGGCTACTGCTGGTGACACCCTGCTGCTTGCTACAGGTGCTAGACGTCGACAATCTCTTGCTGCCACTGCTGCCAATGAGTCGCCACCATTGGCAACCACACCCGAGCCGTCGCACCGTGCAGCCATGCCTAAGACACCAGCCAAGCTTCCCAAGTACAATGGGGTGACACCACTGGAGCCATACCTCTCCCAAGTCCAACTAGCAGCATGGCACAGTGGTTGGAGCAACGAAGAAGCTGCCACCCACCTGGCCCTGGCATTGGAGGGAAAGGCGCTGCAGGTGCTCCTCGACATCACCCCAACAGAGCAACGAGACCTTCAAGCCTTGACCATGGCACTACTGAGGCGGTTTGGGCAAAGACTCTTTACTGACCAGAGTAGGGAACAACTAGCCAGCCGTCACCGCCGAGAAGGAGAGAGCCTGGGCACCTTCGCCGCAGATGTGCAACTGCATGCCCAACGGGGTTATCCACAGTTCCAGGCAGTTGCCCAAGAGGAGCTGGCCCTCCATGCGTTCCTGCGGGGGCTCACACCAGAGAGGTTGCGCCAGCATGTCCGCCTTGCCATGCCCCAGGTTCTCAGTGAGGCTCTTCGTGAAGCTGAACGGGCTGAGGCGGTGCTCTCTACACGGTCTACTCAGCAGAAGGTTTCCACGCTGCAACCACACATCAGGATGGTCGACTACGATGAGGAAGAGGAGGATGCTGAAGAGGTCTACCAAGTTCAGCCTTCACCACGACAGTCTCAGCGATGGCCTCCACCCTCCAAGCGCCGTCCTCCTCGCCAAAAAGATCGCTGTTACCGATGTGACGAGCCTGGCCATGTTGCTCGAAACTGCCCAGCCCCAGCACCAAAGACCAGAGCCAACCAACCTGCGGGAAACGACAGCGGAGTGGTCTAGTGAGGGGGCCACCACTCCAGTCTCCAACCCCCCTCCGAGGCCGGTATACACTGGTCGGCTGCTTGGGTCACACCAGAGGACTGTACCTGATTTGCCAACTTGATGGCCAACCTTGCCGGGCCCTGGTAGACACAGGGTCTACCATTTCCCTGGTGCGACCTGGCATCCTCCCAAACACCATTGGCTCACTTTCAGAGGCATGGTCCCCAACCAATACCCAACTGATGACAGCGACAGGAGAAAAAGCGGACATGAGAGGAAAGAAGGGACTGACAATCCAGGCGGGGGGCCATGTGCTGGTGCACAAGTTCTGGCTCGCCAACATCCAAGACCCATGTATTATTGGACTGGACTTGCTGAAACGTTGGAGAGCCCTCGTCGATGTGTCGAAGGCAACCATCACCCTTGGCACAGAGACCTTGGCACTCCAGTCTGGCCGGCGGAAGAAGAGGCAGCCCAGTAATCGACGTGCCAGTCGCCAAGCAGTGGCTGCCCTGCAGACACCAAGCCGCGGTGTTTTACCATCCGCCAGCACATCCACCAGCGTCCCTGCACAGTTACAGCCTGCCCCAACCTCTAGTCCAGAGCCTGCCGCCCCTCCCTCTACCGAGACAATGGAGGCCATAAAGGACTTGTGGCAACGCAGCAAAGACGGTCTAAACCCACAGCAATGCCAAGAGCTGAAACAACTCCTTGAGGAATACATGGACATCTTCGCTGCGAGAGACGAAGACTGCAAGCATACAGGGTTGGTCCAGCATGCCATCGACACCGGCTCCGCCAAGCCCATCCGTCTACGCCCTCATCGGTTGAGTCTTGCTAAACGGCAGGTAGCAGAGGATAAGATCCGTGAAATGTTAGCTGCTGGAGTAATTGAGCCCTCCGATAGCCCATGGGCAGCCCCAGTTGTCTTGGTGAGAAAGAAGGACGGCAGCTGGCGTTTCTGTGTGGACTATCGACTCCTTAATGCCATCACAAGGAAGGACTCTTACCCGCTCCCACGCATCGACGATGCGCTTGACTACCTCTTGGGGTCCAGCTGGTTCAGCTCACTTGACTTGCGCAGTGGCTACTGGCAGGTGGAGCTGGCCCCCGACGCAAGACCAAAGACTGCCTTCACCATTGGACAGGGGCTATGGCAGTTCCGCGTCATGCCTTTCGGGCTTTGCAACGCACCGGCTACTTTTGAGCGGCTGATGGAGCGGGTGCTGGCAGATGTACCCCGGAGTCGCTGTGTCGTGTACCTTGATGACCTGCTAGTACACGCCAATGACTTTGACAGGGCCTTGTCTAACCTGTGTGAGGTCTTCACTACCATCCGACAGGCAGGGCTGCGGCTGAACCCGGCAAAGTGTCGTCTGCTGACAAGGGAGACAGAGTTCCTGGGCCACATCGTTAGTGCTCATGGTGTAGCCACCAACCCAGCTAAGGTGGCTGCCGTCCGAGACTGGCCAACTCCAGCTAACATCAGTGAACTGCGAAGCTTCCTGGGCCTGGCGTCATATTACCGCCGCTTCATCAGAAGTTTTGCAACCATCGCCAGCCCACTCCACCGCCTGACCGACAAGGGCCGACCATTCGCCTGGGACGATGCCTGTGCTGCAGCCTTCACCCGACTCAAGGGGACCCTCACTGAAGCCCCGATCTTGGCCTACCCTGATCCCCAACAGCCCTTCATCGTGGACACTGATGCCAGCAATGTGGGGATCGGGGCTGTCCTCTCACAGCAGGGAGGGGATGGGGAGCGTGCAGTGGCCTACTTCAGTCGTGCTCTGAGTCGGGCAGAGAAGAACTACTGCGTCACCCGACGCGAGTTGCTGGCGGTGGTCGTGGCACTGCGGCACTTCCGCCCGTACCTGCATGGCAGCCACTTCCTCATCCGCACAGACCACGCTTCACTTACCTGGCTTCTGAACTTCAAGCATCCCGAAGGCCAAGTGGCCCGCTGGTTGGAGGCCCTCCAAGGGTACGACTTCGAGATCCAGCATCGAGCGGGGCGACATCACGGCAACGCCGATGCACTCTCCAGGCGCCCCTGTGCAGCGTTGGAGTGTCGTTACTGTCAGCGGCAAGAGGAACGGGGCCAGTCGACAGTAGTGGTGGCGACTGTTGACCTCACCACCAATGGGGAGGGGTGGCCCCCAATGAGTACTCAGCAGTTGAGGCAGCAGCAGGAGGCAGACACCACCCTGGCGCTACTGCGGGGCTGGTTGGAGGTGGGGCAGCGCCCTGCATGGACAGAGGTGTCAGCACTGGGGCTTGAAATGAAGGCCTACTACTCCCAATGGGGCAACTTCGAGCTTCACGATGGGTTGGTCTACCGGAGATGGCAGGCCTCCGGACGGGGAAACGACCTCCTACAGCTACTGGTGCCCCGGACGCTCCGGTCACAGGTCCTCCAGATCGTCCACGGCTCGGTGGGGGCAGGGCACTACGGGAACGCCAAAACCCTCAAGCGCCTCAGGGGGAGGTTCTACTGGCCTGGCTGTCGACGAGATGTAGAGCTGCACGTGCACTGCTGCGACTCCTGCACCGCCCAGAAAGGACCAATTCGTCACTCCCATGCCCCACTGCAGCAGTACTTGGTGGGGGCCCCAATGGAGCGAGTTGGAGTGGACATCCTTGGGCCCTTCCCAGTCACCGACTCCGGAAACCGATATGTCCTTGTGGCCATGGACTACTTCACGAAGTGGCCCGAGGCATATGCGGTGCCAGATCAGAGCGCCACCACAACAGCAGAGAGGTTGGTGGAGGAGATGTTTGCCCGTTTCGGAGTCCCCGCCGAGCTCCACAGTGACCAGGGGCGGAACTTCGAGTCCCAAGTCTTTGGTGAGGTCTGTCGACGGCTGGGGGTGAGCAAGACAAGGACAACGCCGCTCCATCCTCAAAGCGATGGGCTAGTGGAGCGTTTCAACCGCACCCTGGCCACTCAGCTCGCCATCCTCACCAGCCAACACCAGCGCGACTGGGACCGCCACCTACCCCTGGTCCTATGGTCCTACCGAACTGCTGTCCAGGAGTCTAGCCAGTGCACGCCTGCTGCCCTCATGTTCGGGCGGGAGCTCCGGACGCCAGTCGACTTGGTGTTTGGCGCTCCGCCTGAACCCGAGATTGCCGGGGGAAAAGAGATGGACTATTTTCGTAGGCTGAGGGATCGTCTCCAGGTGGTCCACGACTACACCCGCCAGGCCCAGGCTAATTCTGGGATACGGCAGAAGAGGGCCTATGATACGCGATGCCAGGGGCAGGACTTCATACCAGGGGACAAGGTATGGATCTATTGTCCTGTCCGCAAGAAGGGGGTTTCCCCCAAGCTCCGCAGCCATTGGCAAGGGCCCGGTGAGGTCTTGGATCGATTGTCTGAGGTGGTGTACCGGGTGCGCATGCCTGGTCAGGGGCGCAAGGTGGTGCTGCACCGGGACAGGCTCTCACCCTATCAACCCCTTGCCCCGCCTTCAGTCGGAGAGGGGGACGGTGGCAGCTCCCCACAGGCTGATCAGGGTGCCTCCCCTCAAGTGGCACCCCCTGCAAGCCCCAAACGGCCTGCCCGCCAGCGGCGGCAGCCTGGACATTTGAAAGACTTTGTGTTGAGTGATGGGGTTGCCGAGGACGGCTGACCCCTCAGGTGGGGGCTATGTAGCGATCAGAGGGGGGAGTGTTCACTCTGATTGGA
>NW_019204535.1:0-160 GCF_002260705.1 Seriola dumerili
ATCATCTTTATATCTGGACAATCTACAGCAATAAAATTCTGTTTGAGTTTAAACTATAAATTCCAACTTCTTAGTTTTCGGCTAAGATCAATTTAAACCTCTGCCTTAAGGATTTACAGCATACTGCACCCACAGAGACTTCATAGACTTCAGAGCTGTT
>NW_019204536.1:0-1313 GCF_002260705.1 Seriola dumerili
AGTAAAGGCAACAGGGTCGTAGATAGATTAGTGGCAACTGAGAACTGGGCACATTTAAACCTGATAACAAAACAGAGATCATCAAGAATGCTACTTTAAGTCCTGCACCCAACATGTTACTATAAAAGTGACAGTTACATATTTATGTAAAAGTACAGAAATATTAATGGGCAAAATGTACTTCAAATGGTCCCAGTCAGACTGTTCTGTAAAAAACACTTTATTTTGAAGGATTGCTCTCCAGTGCTTCCAGTTCTTGATGACAACAAGCTGTTGTACCTTTACAGTTTAAAAATAACCTTGGACAAATGTGTCTGCCAAATGATTGTAATGTAATTTAATGTAGGTACCTAATGATGTATGTGATGTGTCATCTATATACACAGGTAGGTTATCTGTGGTCAAATACTGCCATTTCCAAGTATAAAAGAAGTAATGGAAAGTAAACAGCTTAAACATGTTTTTTTTCATGAGTAATAGGGTACTCAATAAGGAAATTGTGGCTTCAATGAAGCGGATTGGAAAGATTTTTACAGAAGGTAGTTGTGGTTTTGTAAACACAAAAATAAACTAAACTCTTGAGCTTGAAGCACTGACCCTCTCAAATCCACTTGCCTCCCTCCACTGGTCTCAACCCAAACACAGCCACCTGGATGCTTGACTTATCACCTGCCAGCATACATTCCCCATGCTAATCACCCAGAGCAGATGAACGCATGTTTACACTTGTGAGCATCTCCTGGGCAACGCCATGGTTCTTCTGATAATAATAGATTTGTAATATGAAGAATCATAATTAGAAGCAGTATCAAATGTTTCACGTCATCAAAAGCTGCCGAATGTTATCAAGAGAAACTGATCATCAACCATCAGATTTATTTTTTTAATAAAGTGGATTAATAAACTCCAAAAAGGGTTTAACAGCACTGTGTCAATTGACAGCATGAAGTGAGGAATAAAATAGAGAAAAAAGAGAAAGTACTAGAAGATAATATCATGCAAAGAACTTTTGGTGAGTAGTAAATGGAGTATAATGGTGCTTCTACACCACTTTTCCCTCAAGAGATTCATTCACACTCACCGTAGTAGACACAAAAAAGTAAAATCTAGGCCAATCAGGACTCAGATCTGTGTCAAACCTGCCACAACAGTCAGCTCAGCATTTCTCTGACAGCTGACCCGGATAGGATGAGACGAAAAGCAGTCCACACTGTCCACAAGCTGTCACAACACCCTGAGTAACAGACGTGTGACACTCCCAACATAATATTGCAAAAAAAGCTGACGGAGTGTGTGTGTGTGTGTGTGTGTGT
>NW_019204537.1:0-394 GCF_002260705.1 Seriola dumerili
GTGCTGGATGGTGACGTCAGTGTAGACTTCCCACAATGCAGGGCTGTCACTGACAACTATTTTTCTATAGATTAGTCCATCGACTATTTTTCCAATTAGTCAATCAATCTTAATGATTAATGTTCCTCCAGAAAATCTAAATGACTCACTAGTACAGTCAGTCAACGTAGAAGGAGCCAGATTCAGGGCTAAACATTTGCTCAAACACTTATTCAATGTTAATTCTAAGGCAGCAGATGATTTGAAAATAAATATATGGCGGTTAATAGTGACTTTTTTACTTTTTAATACATTTGTAAACATGTCTTGAATTCTGTTTTGACTTTGTCATTATGGAGAATTGAGGGAAGACCGATGAGGGAAAATGAATTTAAATGATTGTGGCATAAAACTA
>NW_019204538.1:0-205 GCF_002260705.1 Seriola dumerili
TTATACCCAGTCTGTTTGAAAAAAGTCTCTAAATATTGCGCTAAGTTGACAATACTGCTGCTGTAAACACCTCCCTAATAGAACCTGTTTGTACCAGATCATATGGAAAGAGTAATGGCCAATGAGTAAGCTGCAACTCAGTTATGTTGCATTTGGCTGGCCAATTGTGGAAATATGGTCAGTCAGTCAGTCAGTCAGTCAGTCA
>NW_019204539.1:0-947 GCF_002260705.1 Seriola dumerili
AGGTAACGTCTTCAATGATCAGTCCACATGAACATTACATCATGGAGTGTAGTTTTACTGATGGGACATTTTTGACTCCACCCACTACAGCGTACTTATTACTACATTACCCAGAGTTCCTTAGGGCAGAAAGGTAACACTGCTACAGAGTCCTGCTCCTCTCTTATGAGCTGGTTCATGTTGACTTCACCAAGCTGCTAGTTTGTTTTGAACATGAAGAGTTGTGCTACATTAAGGCTGTTTTCATGTGTCATCTATCAGCTGAGTCAAACGTGAACAGAGACTCAGCTACAATCATGTGTCCAACAAGCTCCAGCAGTGTCAGCAACAGAGAGCATCAGTGTAGTGATGAGTAGTAGTTGAGTTCTCCCTCAGCACCAGTGATGGAAGTGCTCTGCTTGTCTCTTCTTACTGTTTCACAGCTTGTTTCTTGTGTTGTTCCAAGTGTCAGGATGAAGCAGGAGTTTCCTCCAGTAGAGAACAGCCACACATGGTGGTTCCCCTTTAACTCCATCAGTGTGTTAGTGTTGGATTTACTGTAGGAGTCCTAAAGAGCTTTTTAAAGCCCTTCACACTTTGACGACCGAATCACTTTAAATCTTTATCACTAAATGTGATCAGTCACTGATGCTGCGTGAAAAGCTCATTGATTGGCTGCTCTGACTCTAATACAACCAATGAATGAAGAGTAACTGAGGAGCATGTTTTAACAATGAATGATGAGAAGAAGTGAATGAGAGGATTTCCAGCTTTTTTTCTTCACTGACATTAAATAAGACGTCATGAGGAAGTGAAAGTAAACCACTGGAAATCCTAATTATGCTTCACTAGGACTTTATTCACTTGTAAAGAGTTTTACAGAATGATGGATGTTCAAACTGTGCTCTAGTGTTTCAGTCTGTGGAGCTAACTGATTCATAAATGATTTGAGGATCCAGCATTGTTGT
>NW_019204540.1:0-174 GCF_002260705.1 Seriola dumerili
AGTGAGTTGTTGGTGAGAGATTCTCAAACAGCCAGGTCTTAGTTTTCCAAATGTGGGGTCCTTATTAAGGCTATTGCTGTCACTCGGTTCGTTAAGGCTCCTGGATTTTCTCACAACAGATGTTAAGAGTCGTTGGGCCGGGGTCAGCCCTATGTTCCCACAGCCCTATGTTCC
>NW_019204541.1:0-168 GCF_002260705.1 Seriola dumerili
CTGACTGAACTCGATAAAGCCAATCTTGAAATCAGGCAGCTCAAAGCACAGCTCGCAGACAAAGAGCTTGTGGAGGCATTCGCAAAAAAATTGCTGGAAATCCAGCGCAGGGGGTGAGTAAACAACATCGACTGTCTTACTTCGCAATTAATGAGGTCAGTCAAGGCA
>NW_019204542.1:0-721 GCF_002260705.1 Seriola dumerili
CCTTGACAGACAGGATTCAACAAATGGGCGAACAGTTTCAGATGTAATCTCCGGCATCTTCACTATGCCTGGTGATTCTCTTGAATCCATAGCAACGTTTTATGTTTTATACACTCCTTAATTTATCTTTCACGTACGGGTCTGTCAGTGGAAAACTAGCTGTAGCTACTCTGCTTCAATCGCACAAGAGCTAGCCGCTTATTTTCTGGTAGTTGTGGGCATGTCTTAACGGGGAGAGGCATTTCCAGGTGACCATCCATATTCCGTTGTATTCTTTTGTTCAGTAATTGCATGAACTGTATGTCATCTTGTGATATGCCCTTTTCCCCAGGATTTGTATCTTTGACATCGGACTCAAGGACTCTGATGACAGCGGCCAGTGTCAATGATGGAAGTTCCTTGACGGATACACGATGACACAGACCTGTCACTTCTGTTGACTTCACAATCTGAGGTGAGCTGCCAACGATGCTCCGTCCCAAATCAGTCCTGATGATATATTGCTCTTCATCCGACATGCGCCGCTCTTTACTTGGCCTTGTTGGCGTTACGTTTTCACTGTAGCTACAAGGGTTCAGCAAAAATGGCCACGCTTCATACAGACGTCTTCCAACATTAATTTCTCTCCCTCTCGACAACATCAGAAGACACCGTGAAAACGCGGGTGCGCCTCTTGAACCACGTGCAGAAAAATGTCAATTTGGAGCTGTATATTCCTCCT
>NW_019204543.1:0-134 GCF_002260705.1 Seriola dumerili
ACGTAACACTGCTCCAACAACAGTAACTACCAATGCAATAGACTGTTCATTTCATCACGTTAGTGTACCTGTCTTTTCCCCATTTTTCCTCCTCACCCTTTCTTCTTTTTCTACCCTGGGCATGAGAGAGCTTT
>NW_019204544.1:0-129 GCF_002260705.1 Seriola dumerili
TTAATATACTATGACTTTTTATGCCTTAATATACCATGATATTTCTATGACTTTTAATGCCTTACTATGCTATGACCTTTTTATGCCTCATTATACTATGATGTTTTTATAACTTTTAATGCCTTACTA
>NW_019204545.1:0-159 GCF_002260705.1 Seriola dumerili
GTGTGTGTGTGTGTGTGTGTGTGTGTGTGTGTAGTTCGTCTGCAGGAAGACAAGGAACCAGAGGAGACGAAACTACTTCCACACAAACATGACATCATCAGTGTGCTGGGAGTCGGGGGGCACTGGGTCACATCCCAACAGGAACTGCAGGTGAGTCAG
>NW_019204546.1:0-162 GCF_002260705.1 Seriola dumerili
GGTTGGGGTTGTGGAGGGGAGAGGATGTGAGATGATGGTAGAAATCCTGAATTCTTCAGTGGTGGGTTTGGGATAGCCGGCTGCGGTTGTTGCTGGAGGTGGAGTGGAGTTATGGCCGGGTGGTATTGGGAGGTCTTCTTGGGGTGAGTCGGGGATGTCCAG
>NW_019204547.1:0-168 GCF_002260705.1 Seriola dumerili
AATATACCAACTATATGTGACTACCTCACACAACCCCACATCAAAAAACCAGAACTATCCATTCATCAGCCACTCTTAAGTAGCTTTTGCTTTAAACTTGGGTTTAGTGTCTTGCTGGAAAACAAATCATCTAACAAGCGGTTGCAGCAGGTTTTCCTCTGGGATTTC
>NW_019204548.1:0-117 GCF_002260705.1 Seriola dumerili
CAGTCACAGACAGACACACAGATACAAACAGACACAGACAGACAGACACAGACAGACAGACAGATACAGGCACAGACAGACAGACACACACACACACACACAGATACAGACAGACAG
>NW_019204549.1:0-138 GCF_002260705.1 Seriola dumerili
TCTGTGCCGGAGTCACAGTATCATGTACTGGAGTGACAGTAGTACCTACTTGAGTCACTGTAGTATCTACCGGGAGTCACAGTATCCTGTACTGGAGTAACAGCAGTTGGTACTGGAGTCACAGTAGTCTGCTCTGGA
>NW_019204550.1:0-100 GCF_002260705.1 Seriola dumerili
ACTTCACTGCATCTTGACTTCACTGCAGAATGACTTCACAGCAGAATGACTTCACTGCAGATACACTGCATCTTGACATCACTGCAAACTGACTTCACTG
>NW_019204551.1:0-107 GCF_002260705.1 Seriola dumerili
ACTGTATTATAGCAGTTTTCCATAAGTCATGCAAATGTTGTTAACACATTTCGAGATAATTTGGCCAAAATATTTGAAAATAAACTTATTGTAATGAGATACTGTAA
>NW_019204552.1:0-132 GCF_002260705.1 Seriola dumerili
CATGTTCAGAGACCCGATCTTTGACAGGCCAAAATCTGTTATTTTAATGTGGCCTCTCGAGGTGACCAAAAGACTGCAAAGGAAGGAAGCAGCAAAATGTCTCATGTTAGATTAAACATCAACCTGAAACCT
>NW_019204553.1:0-105 GCF_002260705.1 Seriola dumerili
GTGCAGTGCAAATCACATCCTGTCTGAAAACACCATGAGACATATGTCTCTGAACTCCTGGGGGATGTCCTTTCTTCAGCTCCACCACAGTTTACTGTCAATTTC
>NW_019204554.1:0-104 GCF_002260705.1 Seriola dumerili
CTTTAATAAAAACATATGTAGAGTCTTCATACGCCCAAACGATATCATTTTTATTTTGTTCCTGATCAACTGGAACCTTGTTCAACAATTGATAACAAGACTCA
>NW_019204555.1:0-103 GCF_002260705.1 Seriola dumerili
AAAATTCAGCATCAGACACATATAAAGGTAAAATCAAAAGATTCTCATTTATTCTTCTTCAGTATAAAGAAAAACTTCTGCAGAGAAAAGCAAACCATCACAT
>NW_019204556.1:0-142 GCF_002260705.1 Seriola dumerili
AGAGAGGCAGACACTTATTTTGCCCTGCTGCTTTGTAGTGTAGTAGTTTATGATATACAAATTTATACCAGTTTATTATCAACTAATGACATAGTCGTGACTCTGTGTTCAGGCAGAACATGAAGCAAATTTTACAGGTGAT
>NW_019204558.1:0-146 GCF_002260705.1 Seriola dumerili
CCAGATTCAATCAGGTTCTTAACGGTCTTTACTATACAGCACGCTTCCTCCAGTGTTTGTTCATCAATTTTTTTCATCTGCCGTATTTCATCAAAAAGACCATCAATGTTTTTTTCTTTCTCATCTCTGAAGCTTTTTTCTAAATG
>NW_019204559.1:0-183 GCF_002260705.1 Seriola dumerili
CTTGTGGGTCTGTTGTTAATGAGCTGTTTATGTCGTTGTGTACTGGTTTTCTGTTTATTTCATGTTTAAATCCTTGTTCCAGCAACATACAAGAATGATTAACAACATAAATCAGACAATGACTGAGTAGGTCCCTTATCCCCCTTTAACTCCCTGTCTGCAAAACCCAGAAAAGAGTTTGAG
>NW_019204560.1:0-335 GCF_002260705.1 Seriola dumerili
TAGTTAGTTAGTTAGTTAGAAAAATGATAAGTAATTTATGAGTAATTAATTCAGTCTACAAATATTTGAGTGTGTAACTTCTGTGTGTGTGTTGGGGTGGTGTCACAGGGTTTGGACAGTGTAGAAGAGATTTATGTGTTGATGGACTTCCTGAATGGTGTTTTCCAGGATTAGGACCTTCACACTTTGCTATATGTTAGTCAATGTAATGTAATCCCTAAAGTGGTCAGTAGGCATGCTTTACACTTGTTGTTTGAGCTTTATGAGAAATCCTCCTGGTGGTGGTGGTGGTGGTGGTCCTATGATAACTATTAATTTAGCTATACAGACTAATG
>NW_019204561.1:0-525 GCF_002260705.1 Seriola dumerili
GGGTCGTCCCTGCAATCTAAGTGCAGACTTTCAAAATACCTTGTAATCTGTTCCTGTTCTTTAGTGAAAGTGAGCCACACCAACTAATAAAAGAAAACGTAAGAACCGATTCAGGGAACAAGAATAAAACATTTTCATGAAAGTATTGTCCACATTAAAACCACAAAGTTTGCGAAGGAAGTGTAAACGCTGATTATACACCGCATCCACGTGAAGCTCAAAGGTCAGTGTGTCATTGAGGACTGTGCAGAGATATTTGGACTGAAATATGTGTGAATATAATGAGAGATGCTCATGTGTGTGAGTAAATTATGAACTGTTCTGAGAACTGCATTAATAGTTGTAAGAATGATGTTTCTAATGTGTGACTTGTATCAAAGCCATTGAGAAAAACTGTAAAGAATGAAAGCAAAGGATGGACTCAAAAGACCATGACTGAAATGACTGAAAGACAGGAAGGACTAAAATAAAAGACAGGAATGACAAAACTGCTCAAGACAGAAGACAAAACTCTTTATTAAAAAA
>NW_019204562.1:0-141 GCF_002260705.1 Seriola dumerili
ATAAAATGGTAAGGCAAAAAAGTCATAGTACAGTAAGGCTATGGTGAGGCATAAAAAGTCATGTTGTAGTAAGGCATATAAAGTCATAGTATAATAAGGCTAAAAAAAGTCATAACATGGTGATGCATAAAAAGTCATAGT
>NW_019204563.1:0-109 GCF_002260705.1 Seriola dumerili
TACTGTATTAAAAACAAGACTTTAAGAATAAATGATACAGGTCAAGAAGTTGTAGAAGAAATTCATATATATAAACAAACACATTAGTGGTGAGGCAACAGACACTGGA
>NW_019204564.1:0-135 GCF_002260705.1 Seriola dumerili
TATATATATATATATATATATATATATATTAGCACATCTCTGACCTACTTACCGATTTATTTTAATGCACCTACATGGACGCAAATGTTTAATACTCAACAGATTATTACAAAATGATCAGTTCACACTGAGACA
>NW_019204565.1:0-134 GCF_002260705.1 Seriola dumerili
AAACCATTAGAAGAGTGAATATGATCTTTACTGGAGGGACGTCTGTCAGATGAGAGAATGTAAATGTAAATGTACAAGTTAACGACAGCAAGGTAAAAAAAATATCCAAATCATTATGAATAATAAAGTAGAGC
>NW_019204566.1:0-103 GCF_002260705.1 Seriola dumerili
TTGAATGAGTTTGCATATTGCCAGAGGCAAGGACAGCATGAGGAGGTTTTTTTTTTTTGTTTTTTTTTTTTTTTTACATCAGCAGTCTTGTTATTGGTTTACT
>NW_019204567.1:0-144 GCF_002260705.1 Seriola dumerili
AGTGATAGCATAACATGCAGGAATGATTTGAGGGATCTCATGCATCATCTCACATGTGTATGACTCTACCCCGCAGAACCACTGCAGCTACAGTGTGTGTCCACACCATTGCTACATTTCTACATGACAATGGCCATCAATACT
>NW_019204568.1:0-137 GCF_002260705.1 Seriola dumerili
CTGTGATCATCAATGAATTGTGACATGTAGTTGTCTTCACACTGGGATATGGGTGCAAAAGGCGTTTTTGTACATCTTGGCATGTTACATGTGCTAAATGAATTTTGTGCATGCAGGTGAAACACACTGTGAGTAGT
>NW_019204569.1:0-108 GCF_002260705.1 Seriola dumerili
CTATGACGTTTTTTAGCATTTTTGGCCATACAATACTTAAATGTTTTTTGGCATTTGTAAGCCTTATTACACTATCTTGTTTGATGCCTGACCATACTAAGACGTTTT
>NW_019204570.1:0-111 GCF_002260705.1 Seriola dumerili
CAAACCTGGACAGCCCTTCCATCCAGATTAGCAATGTTACGATGACTGATGAGGGGATGTACATCTGCTCATTTTCTACCTTCCCAGATGGCAACAAGGAGGGCACCACCT
>NW_019204571.1:0-528 GCF_002260705.1 Seriola dumerili
ACCATTTGAGCTAATTCCCCTGAGTGAGTCACTTCCTGTCCTGGGCTTCTGTCCGCCCCCTCCTTTATTTTCAGCAACTGAGGGAAAACTTTAATCTTTCAAATCATAGTTTATTCAGATACTTCCAGGTTAGACATTGGATTCATTACAGCTCTGCAGATTTTCTCACCAGAATCCTGGTTTGAAAATATTGTTATTAGTGAAACTTCAACAAAAGGCTTGATATCTTCTATTTATGTTATTTTAAAAAGTAACGGTCTACGATAAGATGGGACACGTTGATACAAGACACTCACAAACTTTACATCAGTGTGTAAAGTAGTAACAGGAGTTACTCACCAGAAAGGTGCTGCTGCTGTTTGGTCAGATCTCTTTTTTCTCCTTTAATGCTTCATTATAAATGAGTTTAAAACACTGAAGCAAAGGATTTTTAAAGCTCTTACAGTGTCTTCATCGTGGTTCTCCAGTCTGTATGAGTCAGAGTCTTCACTCACATCAGACAGTGCAGAGAGGAAAGGGTTAAAAGTC
>NW_019204572.1:0-115 GCF_002260705.1 Seriola dumerili
ATAATAACACAAATGAAAGTAAATTTAATTTTTACTACTGTACATGACCGCTAGTTCTGCCCTCAGTAAGAATACGAGGTAAGACCATATCATCAGTTAGATACAAGTTGTCCAC
>NW_019204573.1:0-143 GCF_002260705.1 Seriola dumerili
TTTGTGATGTCACAACAAAGCAGTCTCCGCCCTCAGCCATATTTTACACTTTCCCTGTGTTCCTGGAGTATGAGTGTTGATCCATAAGAGGATATACTTGTGGTTTTTAAGAACCAAAAGCCATCTCAATGTAGTTTTACATC
>NW_019204574.1:0-122 GCF_002260705.1 Seriola dumerili
AACAGTCCACCACCCTGTTTGAGAAAAAAAAAAAAAAAAATCTGAACTATAAATGCTAGGGTCCCCAGGGATGAGGAGAGGGGGGTTTACCTCTAGGCTACTTTCAACTTTTAGATCTGACG
>NW_019204575.1:0-135 GCF_002260705.1 Seriola dumerili
ATATAAAGCTGTTAAATAGTTAAGTGTATTTAAATCTGACTTAATAATAAATTGAGTCTAATTTAGAGTCCTAAAAGAAAAATTGCTCCCATGGGATTTTTTTAGGGGAGAAACAGCAGTGATCACCAGATGAAA
>NW_019204576.1:0-161 GCF_002260705.1 Seriola dumerili
AATCACATTCTATGTGCATTCTGTATTTTTCTATGACTACTGTGGATGTTGAACTGGTCTTAATGGGCTGTGCTCACTGATAATGAGCCAGCAGGCCTATGAGTTTTTTCCACAAAAAACCGCAGTATCAGTGATGATGGATCAGTATCAGGTCTTACATG
>NW_019204577.1:0-159 GCF_002260705.1 Seriola dumerili
TTTACATGACACTTTTTATGTTTTTGTTGTTTGATAAGGAAGACCGAATCAGAAAGGTCACTGAGGAGCAAGTTTAAGTTCAAAACTTCTCAATAGTTCTCTGTATTTCTTAGGGTTTTCAATTTGTTCCATAGTAAAGAAAAATACACTTTATTAAAC
>NW_019204578.1:0-143 GCF_002260705.1 Seriola dumerili
GTTTTCAAATCCCACCTCAAAACACACCTCTTCAAACTTCCTTACTCTCTTTAACTCCAGCACCAGCGCTTGATCATATTTATTTCATACAATTACATTTATTTTAATTTATTCTGTATTTTATGCCTTGTACTAGTTTTTTA
>NW_019204579.1:0-181 GCF_002260705.1 Seriola dumerili
TAAAGTATTTGTTTGTCCATTTATCCATCAATGTGCGTCCACCACCTTCATTTTTATTGTTATGTTCTCGCTGTGACCAGAGAGCTCTTCATATTTGCTTTAGAGAAAATTTAGTATCAGATGAGGAGTTTGTATAAATCTGTGTGACTTCAGCACCACGGACAGCGTCATGGTTTCATCA
>NW_019204580.1:0-167 GCF_002260705.1 Seriola dumerili
AATAACTTGTCGGGGACAATGGGTGCTCTAGCACAGTGGCTCTCAAAGTGGGTCTGGAGACCCCCAGGAGTCCTAGAGGGGGTTCCTACGGCTTGCAGCAAAGAGGAGAAGGATATATTCTCACTATAATTCCATGCATAAGTTACATAGTGACAGAATGTATGATT
>NW_019204581.1:0-154 GCF_002260705.1 Seriola dumerili
TGTATCTCTTTCTGAGATTTTTACTTCCACCCTGAGTCTGTGGTAACAAGTGGCATCTACTGTGCTGTGGTCTGCTGGGGTAACAGCAGAAACACATCTACAAGGCCAGGACCATGGTGGGTCAGAACCTGGAGACATTTGAGTTTCTGAGGAA
>NW_019204582.1:0-117 GCF_002260705.1 Seriola dumerili
TCTACGTGGACTGACTCAGTGTCCTGAGCTTCACTGATTTAACACTGTCATCATTTGTTGCTTAAGTTCAGCTCTTGAAATGAATCCTGGCTCAGAGTCACCTTCTGGCTCAAGTGT
>NW_019204583.1:0-140 GCF_002260705.1 Seriola dumerili
ATTGAAGCAATTCCAGCCGGCTGCGCTGTCCCTCTTGACGGCCTGTGTTGGAGACATGCAGATTTTTAACGTGAGTCTGCGTTATTGTGTTTTTACTGTGTTCATCAGGACACACACACACACACACACACACACACACA
>NW_019204584.1:0-136 GCF_002260705.1 Seriola dumerili
TGATCTACTTCTGAAATATTATACACTGTCCAGTGCACAAAAGTTGTTTCTTATCAGTTTTAGTTTTCAATTTAGTCCTTTAAGTCTAATTTTCTTGAAAAAAAGGGCAACCATTTTACTGTACATTAAGAATATT
>NW_019204585.1:0-129 GCF_002260705.1 Seriola dumerili
TGAAGTCTTCAGGATTATAATTTAAAGAAAAACTCTTGCTGACCTCCAAACATCATACACAAAATATAGAAAACTGGTCATTACTTCGTTGAATCAAGTAAGAAAAATATCAAAATTGCCCCAAAAAAA
>NW_019204586.1:0-177 GCF_002260705.1 Seriola dumerili
CTCAGTTGCAACTTGTTCTAAAGCATCTAGACTGAAGGTCTTGCTCTGATGGTTACCCACCAAGACGATCTGTGCCTTGTAGCTCTGGTTGGTCAGAAGTCTGCATCCAGATTTTAGACTGTCAAAGAACACAAAAATTGCAGCAGATGTCTGACACAAAAAAGAAAACTGTGTTTC
>NW_019204587.1:0-115 GCF_002260705.1 Seriola dumerili
TGCTGACCAGACTCTGAAGAAAAGTCCATCAGACTTTGCAGAAGCGTTTGGCGATTGTCATACTTCTCCTGAGGTAGGGACAGCTGTCAAATGTGCTTCACCCATTTTTATTTGT
>NW_019204588.1:0-110 GCF_002260705.1 Seriola dumerili
GTAACTATGAATTAATTATTTAATATAGTGGTTACATAATCCGTCAAAAAAGTTTACATTAATCAAAAATTATCAGTTTAATAAACACAAAAGAAGGAAAATGCTACTGG
>NW_019204589.1:0-105 GCF_002260705.1 Seriola dumerili
CTGGATGATCCACAGCTGGACTCAGGAGCTCTGATAGACGTGGCCAAACATCTGGGCAACCTGAAATTCAACATCTGGAACAAGATGAAGGAGATGGTCTCCTAC
>NW_019204590.1:0-110 GCF_002260705.1 Seriola dumerili
TCAGTGACTCTGCTCAGTCTGGAAACAAACACTAGTCTCGATGGTCCTTTTAAACTCATGAGTAATGCTGCACCGAGGGTGGGAGACTGTTTTAAACTGGGGCCACCTGT
>NW_019204591.1:0-207 GCF_002260705.1 Seriola dumerili
TGCGGTCACAAGAAGGTTTGCTGTGTCTCCGAGCACAGTGTCAAAAGCATGGAGGAGACACCAGGAGATCAGTGTTACACGAGGAGAGCTGGACAGGGCCGTAGAAGGACATCAACCCAGCAGCAGGACCGCTGCCTGCTCCTTTGTGCGAGGAGGAACAGGAGGAGCACTTTCCGAGCCATACAACATCATCCAGCAGGCTACTGG
>NW_019204592.1:0-205 GCF_002260705.1 Seriola dumerili
ATAGTAAGGTATAAAAATGTCAAAAAATTTCATAGTATAATAAGGCAGGAAATGTCAGAAAACGTCATACTATAAGGTGTAAAACGTCATAGTACAGTAAGGCAATAAAAACGTAAAAAAAAAAGTTAAATTTTAGTAAGGCATAAAATGTCATAAAAATGTCATAATATTGTAAGGCATAAAACGTCATAGTATAGTAAGGCAA
>NW_019204593.1:0-141 GCF_002260705.1 Seriola dumerili
CCACATGCTCAAGCTTCTCTGTTGACTTTCAAACATCTTCACTCCTGATATCATTCATAGGAAATGTAGGAAGAGGCAAAGAAGACTCAAAACAAAGGTCCACAGGGGAAGACGGCCTGTAGTGCTTCACTCAGGAATTTT
>NW_019204594.1:0-104 GCF_002260705.1 Seriola dumerili
TCTGTTTAACATGTTCTCCATGAGGTTCTGCAGCCTCTGGTGGTGGAAAGAAAAATTGATGTCGCGATGTCACATGACATGACTTAAATCTTGTTAATAGAGTT
>NW_019204595.1:0-283 GCF_002260705.1 Seriola dumerili
TTATGGGCCCAGCACGCTTCCTCTGCGCCACTCTGCTCTGAGCAAGTACTACTGATGGCACAGTTTGCAAGTTAGAGCACCTACACATTTTCTTGAACAACAGCAGTAGGATTCAAACCCATACTCAGGACTTGTGAACAGATTTCTGCCTCCCAACAGTTTTGAAAGCCCGTTTCCACCTTTCGTTTGGCCATTTCTCTTGCCGGCTAGCTTAAATTTGACTCGAAGTGTTAGCAGTATCCCTCGCAGCCATTCTCTTTGATCCTTGTCTCATTTATCTCCT
>NW_019204596.1:0-226 GCF_002260705.1 Seriola dumerili
AACTGCACCCCTGGAAAACCCACATACATCTGTCACCACTGTGACTCTGATCACTCTGATTAGATGGATAACACACACAAATACACACACTCAAGTTCATGTTTTATCATTTAAGACAGACACAGTGTGCATGTTTGTTGTTTTACTAATTGTCAAACGTTTTCCTGTAATTTTACGTGGATTATGAGCTACTTCTGACCTCCTGCTGAAGGTTTCCATTTGTATG
>NW_019204597.1:0-395 GCF_002260705.1 Seriola dumerili
AGTATATTAATGAACAATAGAAAGTTAGATAGATGATAGAAGTATTGATTAAGTAAAACTGTCTACTTCATTTACATGTTACTCAGGACATCTGTTATTTTCTGTCTTTTTGGAAATCAAATGGTTTGGATATTGAATTAAATAGCAGGGTTTTTATAGTCTTTTGTTTTTCTTTTTCTGTTCTTTGTCTTTGCTGTAACTTTAAGTGTTGTTTTGTAAAGTGCTATATAAGTAAAGTTTACATAAATCTTTGCTGACCTTTGATCATTGTTGGGTTTCGTATACCTGCCAAAGGAAACAGACACAGATGTTAGTGGGTATGTTTGATCGTACGACAGATGGAAGGAGGCACTGATCAAAGACTTTGATCATAGAAACTGTCTGAATAATAGAAA
>NW_019204598.1:0-192 GCF_002260705.1 Seriola dumerili
CAAGGACACCATCCTGGCTAATTGCAGCATGCATTGTGATGTTTCGACCACGCAGCCCAGGAACATGGACAATAGCACGCTGCCCGATGATGTTCCTTCCCCAGCGTCTGTTCTTTGTTAGATTGAAGCCAACATCATCGATATATATGTACGCATGCTGTTGTGCAGCAGCATCAAGCTCCATGACTCTCT
>NW_019204599.1:0-122 GCF_002260705.1 Seriola dumerili
TATATATATATATATATATATATATGAAATATATGTCCTTATATCAACAATCATCATATGTGTCACTCCTAAGAGAATATATCATTACGACATATATACATCCTCTGGATATATGAAGATAT
>NW_019204600.1:0-150 GCF_002260705.1 Seriola dumerili
TGAGGATGTGTATTTGTGTTTGAGATAAACACGTATCTGACCACCCAGTTCCTGTTCTCAGTGTTAAGAGAAACTGGAGCGATTCAGTTCACACAGAAATATCAAACCTCAGTCTGTGTCAGGATGAGGGTGAATATCTACAGCTACCTG
>NW_019204601.1:0-103 GCF_002260705.1 Seriola dumerili
TGTGCTAACCTGAGATCTGCCACAACTGTGTCCACCTTTATAATTACACTGAAAACCTTTGTATTTTCTTTTAGTTTAGTTTTTTAATGTAGTTTCTCTTTTG
>NW_019204602.1:0-159 GCF_002260705.1 Seriola dumerili
TCACCCGTAAGCTGTCAAACTTTCAAGTTGTCTCTGTCTCAGCACCGTCAGGGTGGGGGCCACTCGACCCACTGGAGGAGGAGACAGAGAGACAATATGAAGAAAGTTCATACAAGGAGAAAATAAACTCCACCCTGTTGGTTGCAGCAGAGGAGACTG
>NW_019204603.1:0-121 GCF_002260705.1 Seriola dumerili
TATCTGGTGTCCACACCAGTTATTTCATTGGCAATATCTCAGATAAAATGGTTTAGAGTGCAGCTGCTTTTAAATAAATGAATAATTAATTGAATAATGAATCAACTTTCATCTAAATGCA
>NW_019204604.1:0-419 GCF_002260705.1 Seriola dumerili
AATTTATGGAGAAAAAAGGAAAACCTGTTAAGGAATTACAGTGCCCACTTTGGCTGCAGGACCTTGCATTTATGGTTGATATTACAGAGCACTTGAATAATCTGAACAGAATGTTGCAGGGACGCAAAAAAATTGTAACACAGTATTATGACAGCATACGTGCATTCAAGTTAAAGCTCACGTTATGGGAGACGCAGATAGCAAGCGGAGACCCTGCTCATTTTCCCTGTCTCCGAGATGTGTGCGCAGCAAGCGTTAATCCTGACGTGAAACAGTACAAAGACAAGATTTCAGGGTTGCTGAGGGAGTTTGAGAAACGATTTCAGGTCTTTAGCGAACTCGAGACAGAATTCGCAGTTTTTCGCTCACCATTCACAGTCAGAGCTTCTGATGTGCCTGTTGACATGCAACTTGAAATC
>NW_019204605.1:0-114 GCF_002260705.1 Seriola dumerili
GTTCAACTATCGACCGGACCCTCTTTTCCAGTACCCTGGTGTAGCAGTATGGTATGCTGCTGGGGCTGATTGTACTTGTCTGCCGCCCCGCACTTTACCTGGCGCTGTAGCCTA
>NW_019204606.1:0-167 GCF_002260705.1 Seriola dumerili
CCAGAGTGGACGGATGCTTTGTGTGTGGAGCCGGAGACCATTGGGCCAGAGACTGTCCAGAGAGAGTGACCATCCCCTGCAATGCTGACTGACTCGTGATGGGGGCGGAGAAGGGGGCGGGGCCAAACCAGCTGCTGTTTTCTGATGTACATGAGAGCACCAAAACA
>NW_019204607.1:0-2141 GCF_002260705.1 Seriola dumerili
TTTTTTTTTTTACTTGTTATGCCTTACTATACTATGATGTTTCTGTGACTTTTTATGCCTTACTATACTGTGACATTTTTTTTTTACTTTTTATGCCTTACTATACTGATTTTTTTTTTTTTTACTTGTTATGCCTTACTATACTGATTTTTTTTTTTTTTACTTGTTATGCCTTACTATACTGATTTTTTTTTTTTTTACTTGTTATGCCTTACTATACTGATTTTTTTTTTTTTTACTTGTTATGCCTTACTATACTGATTTTTTTTTTTTTTACTTGTTATGCCTTACTATACTGATTTTTTTTTTTTTTACTTGTTATGCCTTACTATACTGATTTTTTTTTTTTTTACTTGTTATGCCTTACTATACTGATTTTTTTTTTTTTTACTTGTTATGCCTTACTATACTATGTCTTTTTTTGTGACATTTTATGCCTTACTATACTTTGAATTTTTTTGTTACTTTTTATACATTACTATACTGTTTTTTTTTACTTTTTTTGCCTTACTATACTATGACTTTTTTTTTTTACTTTTTATGCCTTATTATACTATGACGTTTTTTTTTTACTTTTTATGCCTTACTATAGTATGACGTTTTTGTGACTTTTTATGCCTTACTATACCATGACTTTTTTTTTTTTTACTTTTTATGCCTTACTATACTGACTTTTTTTTTTTTTTTTTTTTATGCCTTACTATACTATGACGTTTTTTTTTAACTTTTTATGCCTTACTATACTATGACGTTTTTGTGACTTTTTATGCTTTACTATACTATGACGTTTTTTTTAACTTTTTATGCCTTACTATACTATGTCTTTTTTTGTGACATTTTGTGCCTTACTATGCTATGACTTTTTTTTACATTTTATGCTTTACTATACTATGACTTTTTTTTTTTACTTTTTATACCTTACTATACTATGTCATTCTTCTTTTTTTAAACATTTCATGCCTTACTATACTATGACTTTTCTTTTTTACTTTTTATGCCCTACTATACTGACTTTTTTTTTTTTTTACTTTTTATCCCTTACTATGCTATGACGTTTTTGTGACTTTTTGTGCTTTACTATACTATGACGTTTTTGTGACTTTTTATGCCTTACTATACTATGACTTTTTTTTTTTTTTACTTTTTATCCCTTACTATGCTATGACGTTTTTGTGACTTTTTGTGCTTTACTATACTATGACGTTTTTGTGACTTTTTATGCCTTACTATACTATTTTTTACTTTTTATGCCTTTCTATACTTACTTTTTTTTTTTTTTACTTTTTACGCGTTACTATACTATGAAATTTTTTTTACTTTTTATGCTTCACCATACTATGACTTTTTTTTTTTACTTTTAATGCCTTACTATACTATGACGTTTTTGTGACTTTTTATGCCTTACTATGCTATGACTTTTTTTTTTTACTTTTTATACCCTACTATACTATGTCATTCTTTTTTTTTTTTTACACATTTTATGCCTTACTATACTATGACGTTTTTGTGGCTTTTTATGCCTTACTATGCTATGACTTTTTTTTTTTACTTTTTAGGCCTAACTATACTATGTCATTATTATTCTTTTAAACATTTTATGCCTTACTATACTATGACGTTTTTGTGGCTTTTTATGCCTTACTATGCTATGACTTTTTTTTTTTACTTTTTAGGCCTAACTATACTATGTCATTATTATTCTTTTAAACATTTTATGCCTTACTATACTATGACGTTTTTGTGGCTTTTTATGCCTTACTATGCTATGACTTTTTTTTTTTACTTTTTAGGCCTAACTATACTATGTCATTATTATTCTTTTAAACATTTTATGCCTTACTATACTATGACGTTTTTGTGGCTTTTTATGCCTTACTATGCTATGACTTTTTTTTTTTACTTTTTAGGCCTAACTATACTATGTCATTATTATTCTTTTAAACATTTTATGCCTTACTATACTATGACGTTTTTGTGACTTTTTATGCCTCACTATACTATGTCTTTTTTTGTGACATTTTGTGCCTTACTATACTATGACTTTTTTTTCCTTTTTTTGCTTTACTATACTATGACTTTTTTTTTTTTACTTTTTAGGCCTAACTATACTATGTCATTATTATTCTTTTAAACATTTTATG